>NC_091286.1:254810293-255110918 GCF_032444005.1 Ranitomeya imitator
TTTGTCGGATTATCGGGATGTATTTGATGAGCCCAAAGCCAGTGCCCTACCTCCTCATAGGGATTGCGATTGTGCAATTAATTTGATTCCTGGTAGTAAGTTTCCTAAGGGCCGATTGTTCAATTTATCTGTGCCAGAACACGCCGCTATGCGGAGTTATATAAAGGAATCCTTGGAGAAAGGCCATATTCGCCCGTCGTCATCACCGTTAGGAGCAGGGTTCTTTTTTGTGGCCAAGAAGGATGGTTCTTTGAGACCTTGTATTGATTACCGCCTTCTCAATAAAATTACAGTCAAATTTCAGTATCCTTTGCCGTTGCTGTCTGATTTGTTTGCTCGTATTAAAGGGGCTAGTTGGTTCACCAAGATAGATCTTCGAGGGGCGTATAATCTTGTGCGTATTAAACAAGGCGATGAATGGAAAACAACATTTAATATGCCCGAGGGCCATTTTGAGTACCTGGTTATGCCATTCGGGCTTTCCAATGCTCCATCAGTATTTCAGTCCTTTATGCATGACATCCTCCGAGAGTACCTGGATAAATTCCTGATTGTGTATTTGGATGATATTTTGGTCTTTTCGGATGATTGGGAGTCTCATGTGAAGCAGGTCAGAATGGTGTTCCAGGTCCTTCGTGCGAATTCCTTGTTTGTGAAGGGGTCAAAGTGTCTCTTTGGAGTTCAGAAGGTATCATTTTTGGGGTTCATTTTTTCCCCTTCTACTATCGAGATGGACCCTGTTAAAGTCCAAGCCATTTACGATTGGACTCAGCCGACATCTGTGAAGAGCCTGCAAAAGTTCCTGGGCTTTGCTAATTTTTATCGGCGCTTCATCGCTAATTTTTCTAGTGTTGCTAAACCGTTGACTGATTTGACCAAGAAGGGTGCTGATGTGGTCAATTGGTCTTCTGCAGCTCTAGAGGCTTTTCAGGAGTTGAAGCGTCGTTTTTCTTCTGCCCCTGTGTTGTGCCAGCCAGATGTTTCGCTCCCGTTTCAGGTTGAGGTTGATGCTTCTGAGATTGGAGCTGGAGCTGTTTTGCCGCAAAGAAGTTCTGATGGCTCGGTGATGAAGCCATGTGCTTTGTTTTCTAGAAAGTTTTCGCCTGCTGAGCGCAATTATGATGTTGGTAATCGAGAGTTGTTGGCCATGAAGTGGGCATTCGAGGAGTGGCGTCATTGGCTTGAAGGAGTCAAGCATCGCGTGGTGGTCTTGACAGATCAAAAGAATTTGACTTATCTTGAGTCTGCCAAACGGTTGAATCCGAGACAGGCTCGATGGTCGTTATTTTTCTCCCGTTTTGATTTTGTGGTTTCGTACCTTCCGGGCTCTAAGAATGTGAAGGCTGATGCCCTGTCAAGGAGTTTTGTGCCTGACTCTCCGGGTGTTCCTGAGCCGGCGGGTATTCTCAAAGAGGGGGCAATTTTGTCTGCCATCTCCCCTGATTTGCGGCGGGTGCTGCAAAAATTTCAGGCTGATAGACCTGACCGTTGCCCAGCGGAGAAACTGTTTGTCCCTGATAGATGGACTAGTAGAGTTATCTCTTAGATTCATTGTTCAGTGTTGGCTGGGCAACCTGGAATCTTTGGCACCAGAGATTTGGTGGCTAGATCCATTTGGTGGCCGTCTTTGTCACGGGATGTGCGTTCTTTTGTGCAGTCCTGTGGGACTTGTGCTCGGGCTAAGCCCTGCTGTTCTCGTGCCAGTGGGTTGCTTTTGCCCTTGCCGGTCCCGAAGAGGCCCTGGACGCATATTTCTATGGATTTTATTTCGGATCTCCCCGTCTCTCAAAAGATGTCGGTCAATTGGGTGGTTTGTGATCGCTTTTCTAAGATGGTCCATTTGGTACCTTTGTCTAAATTGCCTTCCTCCTCTGATTTGGTGCCATTCTTTTTCCAGCATGTGGTTCGTTTATATGGTATCCCGGAGAACATCGTTTCTGACAGAGGTTCCCAGTTTGTTTCGAGGTTTTGGCGATCTTTTTGTGCTAGGATGGGCATTGATTTGTCTTTTTCCTCGGCTTTCCATCCTCAGACATATGGCCAAACCGAACGAACTAATCAGACTTTGGAAACATATCTGAGATGCTTTGTTTCTGCTGATCAGGATGATTGGGTGTCCTTTTTGCCGTTGGCTGAGTTTGCCCTTAATAATCGGGCCAGCTCGGCTACTTTGGTTTCGCCGTTTTTCTGCAATTCTGTTTTCCATCCACGTTTCTCTTCAGGGCAGGTTGAGTCTTCGGACTGTCCTGGTGTAGATACTGTGGTGGATAGGTTGCAGCAGATTTGGACTCATGTGGTGGACAATTTGACATTGTCCCAGGAGAAGGCTCAGCGTTTCGCTAACCGCCGGCGTTGTGTGGGTCCCCGACTTCGTGTTGGGGATTTAGTTTGGTTGTCATCTCGTTATGTTCCTATGAAGGTTTCCTCTCCTAAGTTTAAGCCTCGTTTCATTGGTCCGTATAAGATTTCTGAGGTTATCAATCCTGTGTCATTTCGTTTGGCCCTTCCTGCTTCTTTTGCCATCCATAATGTGTTCCATAGGTCGTTATTGCGGAGATACGTGGCGCCTGTGGTTCCATCTGTTGATCCTCCTGCCCCAGTGTTGGTTGAGGGGGAGTTGGCGTATATGGTGGAGAAGATTTTGGATTCACGTATTTTGAGACGGAAACTCCAGTACCTGGTCAAGTGGAAGGGTTATGGTCAGGAAGATAATTCCTGGGTTTTTGCCTCTGATGTTCATGCTGCCGATCTGGTTCGTGCCTTTCATTTGACTCATCCTGGTCGGCCTGGGGGCTCTGGTGAGGGTTCGGTAACCCCTCCTCAAGGTGGGGGTACTGTTGTGAATTCTGTTGTCGGGCTCCCTCCTGTGGTCATGAATGGTACTTCGGCTGGTTCTGTCCATGGACTTTCTCTGGTGGCTGTGGGTGTTTCTGAGTTTCCTTCCACAGGTGACGAGGTTAATTCGTTAGCTGGCTGCTCTATTTAACTCCACTTAGATCTTTGCTCCATGCCACCTGTCAATGTTCCAGTATTGGTCTAGTTCACTCCTGGATCATTCTTGTGACCTGTCTTCCCAGCAGAAGCTAAGTTACTGCTTGTTTTTCTCTGGTTTGCTATTTTTCTGTCCAGCTTGCTATTTTGATTGTTGTCTTGCTTGCTGGAAGCTCTGGGACGCAGAGGGAGCGCCTCCGCACCGTGAGTCGGTGCGGAGGGTCTTTTTGCGCCCTCTGCGTGGTCTTTTTGTAGTTTTTTGTGCTGACCGCAAAGCTACCTTTCCTATCCTCAGTCTGTTCAGTAAGTCGGGCCTCACTTTGCTTAGTCTATTTCATCTCTGTGTTTGTATTTTCATCTTTACTCACAGTCATTATATGTGGGGGGCTGCCTTTTCCTTTGGGGAATTTCTCTGAGGCAAGGTAGGCTTTATTTTTCTATCTTCAGGGCTAGCTAGTTCCTTAGGCTGTGCCGAGTTGCATAGGGAGCGTTAGGAGCAATCCACGGCTATTTCTAGTGTGGTTGATAGGATTAGGGATTGCGGTCAGCAGAGTTCCCACGTCCCAGAGCTCGTCCTATATTATCAGTGACAGTAACTATCAGGTCATTCCGTGTGCTCTTAACCACCAGGTCTATTATTGTTCTGACCACCAGGTCATAACAGATCTCCAAGGCATATCAATTTTAAGACTGCCTGATTGTGTTGAGCCCTGGCTTTGCGGTACGGAGGTGGTGGGGGTTCACTCTGTACTGTTGGAACGCATGTCTTGTTAAGGCAAAGGTTGAGGGCGTAGGTGGAGGCACTAGAGCAGATAGGGGTGGCAGAAGCAGTGGAGGAAGTGTTAAAAGTAGAGGTTTGTCCTTCAAGCCTTGGGGATTCCAAGACTTGTGGAGCAGCACCTGTCCCCATACCCACCAGAGTCACCCAGTTCCCAGTCAGGGAAATGTAACACCCTTGCCATGCTTAATAGTCCAAGTGTCTAAGGTGAAATGCACCCAGGCAGGCAGAGATTCTGTCAAGGAACAGGTGATATGGTCTGTAACATGTTGGTGTAGGGCAGGCACAGCTTTCTTAGAAAAGTAATAGCGACTGGGTAATTGGTACTGGGGGACTGTAATGGCCCTCAGCTTTCAGAAACCATCTGTATCTACCAGGCGGAAAGGCAGCATTTCTGTGGCCAACATATTGGAGATGGTGGTTTTCAACTTCTTACTTTTGTCATGCACAGGAGGAAACAATCTTTTACGTAATCACAACTGCAGAACCGTGGGTTGACTGCAGTGCTGTGAGAGGGTGGTGTACGGTGATCCAGACAAACTGCTGGACCGTAAGAGAGGTGCAGGCAAGGATGTTACTGTGGATTAAGAAACTTGTGGTGTGATCGTTTTTACCTCGACTTTTTTTTGCAAAGTTGGCAGATTATGTGAGATGGCTCTTCCTTTGCAATGTCAAGAAACGCCCAGGCCAGGCAACCGTTGACACCCCTGAGTGCTGCAGACCCGCAGATGCTGCTGGTCAGAGGCACTCTTGAGGCTGAGGATGGATCGCTCATCGTGGCTGCCTCACTACATGTCTGCAACATACGGTGCAATGTAACCTCCTCATCTTCCTTCTCAGATGACCTACTCAGCTGTGTGCCTCTATGTTCATGCCAACTGGGATCAAACACCTCATCATCATCATCCTCTGCATTATCACATTCCTTGCCATTGGAGTCACCCTCCTCCTCTTCTTGCCCTGACAGAACAGTACAATCCGCTCAGATATCTGAGTCTCATCAGGAACAGGGTTAACATCTGATGACGAGGATCAGGATGCTGTTTGGACCATACATCGTCCTGCCCCGGATCCAAACTAAAAAAATTTTGGGTATCAGTGCAGATTTCCTCCTCTTGACTCCTCTTGGAAAGCGAGGGGAATTTTGTTGCCCCATCTGTGGACTGTACTGGGTGTGATGTTGAGGTGGAGGAAGAGGAGGAGAGGCCACTTGAAGCTGCACTTGCCATCCTCTCGAGTACATGCTCTTTCTGGGCATCATCGATAAGGTGCACTGCTGTGCTTCTGCCAAAGAAAGGTAGTGGTGTAGCCTGTCCAGTAACATAAGTTGTCCGTTGTCTTTGCATAGGGCGTGACATTGCTTCACTAGTGCTTTCACAAAAATTACCACCTACCCCACGAACAACTTGAACACTAAGCCTAATTCCCCTTCCCCCACGGCCTCGCTTTTTCTCTGTCAAGTCAAATAGTGTGGTAGAATCACAGTATTAGCAACAAAAAATTTGATTGTAAACTCTGCACCACCTCTGCCAACAGCTGAATTTCAGCAACAGTAAATTCAAAGTTGAAATATGGCATGCTGAAGACTTTTTTGTTGCCTCTGGATCAGGCCTTTATAACACACTAGATGCTATGAGCTATTTTAAAGTCAGGTCCCCTACTGTACGACACTAGGAACAGAAGAATTTTTGTGGCCTCTAGATCAAGCCTCTATAATACACTAGATACTACAAACTATTTTAAAGTCAGGTCCCTTAATGTATGATGTTAATAACAGAATAATTTTTTGTGTCCTCTAGATCAGGCTTCTATAACATACTAGATGCTATGAGCTATTTTAAAGTCAGGTCCCCTACTGTAATACACTAGGAACAGAAGAATTTTTGTGGCCTATAGATCAGGCCTCTATAACACACTAGATGCTACAAACTATTTTAACGTCTGGTCCTTACTTTGACAATAATAACAGAAGATTTTTTATGTGACCCATGGACCAGGTCTCTATAACACACTAGATGCCACAATCTATTTTAAAGTCAGGTCCCCTATTGTACGACACTAGGAACAGAAGAATTTTTGTGTCCTCTAGATCAGGCCTCTATAACACACTAGATACTACAAACTATTTTAAAGTCAGGTCCCTTACTGTATGATGTTAATAACAGAAGAATTGTTTGTGTCCTCTAGATCAGGCCTCTATAACATACAAGATGCTACAAACTATTTTAAAGCCAGGTCCCCTACTGTATTACACTAGGAACAGAAGAATTTTTGTGGCCTCTAGATCAGGCCTCTGTAACACACTAGATGCTACAAACTATTTTAAAATCTGGTCCCTTACTGTATGACGTTAATAACAGAAGAATTTTTTGTGACTTCTGGATCAGGCCTCTACAGCGTCATTTCAACCCAACTGAACAACAAAGTTTGATACTGTGGGCCGTCTAACTTTTTGCAACTGGACAATTATATATTTTGTTAAATGTGCCTTAGGTCTGCAGACAGGTTCATATCACCGCCACAAAATGACAACGTGGGATACAGCAGGCTGTTTCACATTTAGCAACAGAAAAAAATTATAACTTTTTTTTTATGTGCCTTAGGTCTGCAGACAGTTTTATATCACCACAGCATTAAATGACTAGGTGGGATACAGCAGGCTGCTTAATATTTTTTCACTAGCTACATGTGAATTAGAATGCTATACTCATGGATGGATCACAATAGAAGCAGCGCACAACATGTGTCCTGCTGGCTTTTCTTGTGGAGCTCAGTATTGTCCAAAAAAGAAAAAAGTATTCCAGAAGGTAAATTTTTCAGCCACACTGGACACTATCTAACTAAACTATCTGACTGATATACAACCGCCTAACTAGCTAAAATCTTGCTGTTAACGGTGGCAGCACCAGGAGCAGCCTCTCTGCACTGTTACAGTGTCAAAATGGCACGATAACAAAATGTCCGCTATTTATATGGAGAAGGACATGGGATTTCAGCAGCCAATGACACAAGCAGTAGTGTCAGGACATTGTGGGTGTTTCCTGCACCCTGATTGCTTAGCCGAAATGTGCACACATAAAGTAAAAAAAAGTGACTGCTGTGCTGTGCTTACAAGAATGCCATGCCTCTGAGCTCTGCAAACCCCTCCTCTCATCAAACACGTGTCAAACGCTCATGATACACCACCATTATCGTTGCTAAAGTGCTGAAAACTTTTACCGAATGTTAGCGATTTTTGCCTATTTGATAAAATTTTGCTCGAGTTTCCGATCACGAATCCAAATGTGCCATATTTGTGTCGAATTTGTTTGGCGATCGTTTTCTGAACAAATTCGCTCATCACTACTACCTAATTCCTCTGAGACCTTCAGCTATTGGGTCTCAAAACTGAACACTAGGCATGAGCTGTCCCTCTATGTATTGGAGGTGTTGTATTGCCCTGCCACTAGCATCTTGTCTGAGCAGATTTCTAGTGCCACTTTGAAGGGAGTCATAACAGACAGGCACTTTTGCCTGTCAGCAAAATGTGCTGACAGGCTTTCTTTGATAACAATGAACATAGCCTGGATAAGACATGTCTTTTCCTCACTGCCAGATGACAGCAGCACATAAAATGCTTTTAATGTTCAATATTTGAATGAGGCCCACCAGCTTTTGCCTTCTAGAGTCTATGGATGATTCTATGACCCTACTTTTTCAATGACTTTGCACTTTGTGCAAAGCCTTTATGAGTGTAGAAGTACCACAGCTATACTTTCTTAATTTTTTTTTACAAAGCACTACAGTTGGCTCCTTCACAGGTATACGGATAACCCTGCTTGTAATTATTGACAGGCTTTGTAATGTGTGCAGAGCTTTTATGAGTGTAGGAGTAACACAACTACTCTGTGTTCACAATATATGAAAGACGCACTACAGTTGGTGCCTTTAAAGGTGTATGGATGAACCTATTTCTAATTTTGGGCAGAATTTATACTTAGTGCATAGACATTATGAGTCTAGGGGTAACATTACATTAGAATTTGAACAGAATGTATCTGAAGTCCTCCTTGATGTCTAATACAGGGAGTATCTCTGAGTCCCTAATTTTTGGATCTTCTTGCATCTTTCATAAATTACACTGAAATTTCCAATTTTTTTTAATAAAAAATTCTATTTTGATTTACTTAAAGTTATAATTCTTTTAAATCCTTTCTAAATTTTACCTTACATACAGGTCATTATACAGGAAAAAATGTTTCTTATCATTTTTTTTTCCCTGTAAACTCCAATTTCTCGGCGACTTTGAATGTTTTATTGTCACTCCTTAAAGTGGAGTAAAAGTGTGACACCATTGTTCTCAGCAGCGATCTGGGAGTCAGAGATGCTTCCAGAGGTCTTCCCCTTGCTGGTCTACTTCCATTCAGCACTTTTTACATCCAGTACCACATTTACACTGCCCCCCAGACCACCTTGTAGGGGCTGCCGGAAAATTGCTCAGATTTCCCATTGACTCATGATTTACTTGTTACTCGAAATGAGCATCCGAGCATTAGGAATTTGCTTAGTTCGAGTAACGAGCATTCGAGCATTTTAGCACTCGCTCATCTCTATTTATAATCTCTTCATAGTACCAACAGTGTTTGAGAGGCTTTTCCAAAAAGGCTCAAAATTCTGATTTCTATGTAATCAAAGTTTAAATAAGACTCTAAACAGCTAGAATCACACAATCTTTGATTTGTCTATTATACAGTACTTGGATTGGTTCATCAGTAGAATAGTGGAGCATATATACATCTTAGACATCTGGACTGTATAGTATGATGTACAATAACAAATTGTATTGTGGTACCGTGTTAGCCAGAAAAATCGATGTGAACACTTTTCTGCCCAATGATGACAAAAGTATTCTAGGAGTGATACCTTTATTGGCTAACCAGAAAATAATATGTTTGCAAGCTTTCAGAGCACAGTGACTCCCTCTTCCGGCAAGATTACAAATAGATTTATTTGTAATTAAGCCTGAAGAAGGAGCCACTGTGCTCTGAAAGCTTGCAAACATATTGCTTTCTGGTTAGCCAATAAAGGTATCACTCCTAGAATACTTTTTTCATCATTGGGCAGAAAAGTATTCACATGGACTGTATAGTATAAACATGACACCAAAGAGTAGGAAAAGCACAGTAGTTATAACTGGCAAACATCATGTACATTACAGCCAACTGCTAATAACAGGATATTCAGTAAAAAAAACAGTTAACAGAAAAACTACAAGTATAATGAAAATTCCACACTGTCTAAAGGAATGCTTGTGGTTAGGCTAAAAACAATAAGTTAGAGATGAAAATAATAGTCAGATGTAAAAAGAAATAGCATAGACACAAATTCATAAAAATAAACACAGAATATCAATTTATTTGAACAAGTTTTTCTGTATGAATACTTTGAAAAAAATAAGATTGATCGAAATGTCAAATTCATGAAATTAAAGAGGTGGTCCAGAATCTATCTTAATTTTCCTCCTAAATCCCTACCTATTTAATGCCATAATCTAAGCTATTTTCTAATAAACTTGAATAAAAAATTCCCTATCCTTTCCTCACCACATCACTTGCGAGAGCGGTGCTGTTCTCTGCATGTTAGGTAGTCTTGCAATGACTTGCAAGAGTATTCACCCCTCTTGGCTTTTTAGTTTTTACCTATTTTGTTACATTACAACCTGTGTTTAAAAATAGGTCAAATAGGCAGCAACACCATTAAGCAAAAGGCACTACTAAACAAGGAGATCAGCAAACAAGTCAGCGACAAAGTTATTGAGGAGTTCAAGTCAGGGTTTGGTTATAAAAATTATTACATATCTGATGATCTCCCAGAGCACCATCAAATCCATTATCATCACATGGAAAAAACATGATACCACAACCATAGAATCATAGAATTGTAGAGTTGGCAGGGACCTCCTGGTTCATCTGGGCCAACCCCTTGCTCAAAGCAAGATTCACTAAATCATCCCAGACAGATGTCTGTCCAGCCTCTGTTTGAAGACTTCCATGGAAGGAGAACTCACCACCTCTCGTGACAGCCTGTTCCACTCATTGATCACCTTAACTGTCAAGTTTTTTCTAATATGTTATCTGTGTCTCCTCCCATTTAGTTTCATCCCATTGCTTCTAGTCTTTCCTTGTGCAAATGAGAATAAAGATGATCCTTCTACAATGGGACAATCCTTGGAATATTTGTAGACAGCTATAAAGTCTCCTCTCAATCTTCTTTTTTTGCAAGCTAAACATTCCCAAATCCTGGAACTGTTCCTCATAGGACATGGTTTGCAGACCAGTCATCATTCTGGTCACTCTTCTCTGAACTTACTCCAGTTTGTTGATGTCTTTTTTAAAATGTGGTGCCCAAAACTGGACACAGTATTCTGGATGAGATCTGACCAAACAGGAGTAGAAGACAATGATAACTTCAAGTGATCTTGACTATATGCTTCTGTTAATACATCCCAGAATTGCATTTGCATTTTTTTCTTGCTGCATCACACTGTTGACTCATGTTTAGTTTATGATGTATTAATATACCCAAGTCTTTTTCACATGTGCTGTTGCTTAGCCCTATTCTTCCCATTCTGTATATTTTTTTTTTCATTTTTATTTCCCAGATGTAGTACTTTGCATTTTTCCTGTTAAAAAACATTCTGTTAGTTGCTACTCACTGCTCCAGTTTATTTATAACTTTTTGAATACTCTCTCTCTTCTTTAGTATTAGCTATCCCTCCTAGCTTTGTGTCATCAGCAAATTTAATCAGTGTACCCTCAATTCCTTCATCTAAATCATTGATAAAGATGTTGAACAATACAGGGCCCAGGACAGAACCCTGTATCACTAAGCCAGTTATGAATCTAACAGATACCTTGTCCATTCCATATTTGGTCACTTTTTCAACAAGGATGGTGTGAGATACTTTGTCAAATGTTTTGCTGAAGTCAAGTTATAATATATCTACAGCATTTCCCTGATCCATCCAGTCAGTAATTCTGTCATAGGAAGAAATTAAATTAGCCTCACGTGACTTATTAGTTACAAACCCATGCTGACTCTGGTTAATCGCTTCATTTTTATCCAGGTATTTGCATGCATGTTGTTTAATAATTTGTTCAAAGATCTTTCCTGGTATAGAAGTCAGACTCACCGGCCTATAGTTCCCTGGGTCCACCTTCTTCCCTTTTTTGAAGATAGGAACATTTGCTCTTCTCCAGTCTTCTGGGACGTCTCCTGTTCTCCAAGAATTTTCAAAGATTATGGAGAGTGGTTCAAAGATTTCTTCTACTATCTCCTTCAGTACTCCGGGGTGTAATTCATCTAGATCTGGAGACTTGAATTCATTTATGTTAGCTAAGTGTTTCCTCACTATCTTTCTGTTTATAGAAATCCTGCATTCTTCTATTCCTTTAATAGGACAGTGAAGATCAGTTGATGTTACATTTCCTTTCTGAGAGAAAACAGATGCAAAATAGGATTTTAAAAGTTCAGCCTTCTCAACATCCTTTCTTACCATTTCATAATTTTCATCCTGTAAAAATCCTACAGCTTCTTTGACTTTTCTTTCACTTTTGACATATCCCCAAAATCCTTTTTTATTGCTTTTGATGTCTCTTGCAAGCCTTAATTCATTGTCAGCTTTAGATAATCTGATTCGTGCCCTGCAGGTTCTGCAGACAGCATTATATTCTTCTTTAGATATGCCTCCCTCTTTCCATTTGATAAACATTTCTTTCTTCCATTTTAGCATGTGTTTAAGTTCTGTTTTCCTCCATCCTGGTTTCCTTAAAAGCTTCGTATTCTTCCTTCTTTTTGGAATTATTAACGATTGTGCTTTGAGAATCTAATTTTTCAAGATTTCCCATCCTTCCTGGACATTTTAGTCCTTAAGGATATCCAGCAATGGGATCCTTCTGATTCTCTTTCTGAGTCCCTGAAAATCTGCCTTTCTGAAATCTAACCCTGAAGTCTTAGTCTTCACAGGTCTTCCTCGTCTAGTTATCCAAAATTCTAAAAAGCATGGTCGCTACCTCCTAGGATCCCAGCCACTCTTACCTCCTCAACCATTTCCTCCCTGGTTATAAGGATTAGATTCAAGGTAGCAGATCCCCTTGTTTTTTCCTCTACCTTTTGGAAGATAAAGTTGTCAGCAAGAGAGGATAGGAATTTTGCTTGACCTGTTAGTTTAGCCTGATAGAGATTCCCAACAAATGTCTGGATAGTTCAAATCTCCCATGACCACTGTGTCATATTTTTTGGAGAACTTGGCCATTTGATGCATAAAGAGTTCATCCATATCTTCAGCTTGCACAGGCGGCAGTAAATGCCTACAGTGGTGTCCTTTCTGTTGTTCTCTCCTTGTATTCTTACCCAAACAGTTTCCACGGAACTCCCAGTCTCTTAAGCTTCAATCTCTGTGCAGATATACAATCTCATTTATCAAGTCTGTTTCTTGCAAATAAGTTGTATCCTTCTAGCTTTGCATTGCAATCATGTGTATCGTCCTACCAAGTTTCAGTGATTCCAATGATATCATATTTCTACTGTGTTAGTAGTTCCAATTCTCCTTGTTTGTTGCCAATGCTTTGTGCATTTGTATAGAAACATTTCAGTTTGTGATTGTTTTTTCTTCCTCCAATATTTTTATTATTTAGTTGTTTTTTTTTGTCTTTGCTCTTCAATTCCACTTCTAATAGCAGAATTCTCAATAGTATTTTGCCTTTTGCTTCGCTTCCCACACTTTTCTAGTCAGCTCTCCTGATGAGTGTAGCAAGGCGACTTTGAAATACATGTTTTCCAGTCTTTGTAAGGTGCACCCCATCTCTAGCAAGCAGTCCATCATATAGGTAATTCACTTCGTGATCCAGAAATCCAAATCCTTGCTGATGTTCACCTGTAGAATCTTATTCCACCTCCTTGTTCCATGGCCATTCACTGGGAGGATGGAAGAGAAAACCACCTGCGCTCCCAGCTTTTTCACTTTCTAACCTAAGTTTTCAAATTCACTACAGATGGTTTCCAGGTTCTTTCTTGCGATGTAATTTGTCCCCACATGTATTAGCAGGTCATCTGTAGGTCTGAAGAGTCCTGATATCTGGTCAGACACATCCTTAATTTTTGCACCTGGAAGACAGCACATTTCTCTTGAGGTCATATCTGGTCTGTAGATAGCGGCCTCTGTTCCTCTCAACAGGGAATCCCCCATGACCACCACTCTGTTTCTTCTTCACAACATTTTTTTTTCTCCATCCAGGAAGACTCTGAGGGCATACCAGGTTGTTCTTTGTGGTTAAAGTCTTGTCTTGATGTATTTCTTCATCGATATCCTGCGTGAGAGCCTGGTACTGGTTCCTGAGCAGTATGGGTGCTGACTGCCTCTTTATCCCCCTGCTTCTCTGTATCACATGCGTCCATTTCTCTGTTTCTTCAGGTGCACTTCGAATTTCTTTTCTTTCTGTAACCTGAAGCGATAATTCTGCTCTGTCTAAGAACTCTTCATCTTCCTTAATGATTTTCAATGTAGCTAGCCTTTCTTCTAGATTTTGCAACTTTTCCTCCAACAGGAAAGCTTGCATTTCTAGCATGTGAAGTTTGGCTTTTCCCCTGGTAATTCTGTGAACATGTAGTAAGAAATGTAGCTCACCAAATGGCTCCTGGCCTCTTCCATGTTCTTACTGTTAAAGAGATATCAATGCGGTGAAAAACGTGCCAGAGTTTACCAATGTCCTCCTTTCAGCTGCAACGGCCAAAATCCAGTGTTCTTTGAGCTCGTGGAGACTCTTCACTTATCCCAGAATGCACTGGGAATATGCAAATTCTCTCCTCAGGACTCCTCCCCTGGTATACATATGTCCTCGTTTCAGGTGCAATGGCCAAAATCCAGTGTTCTTTGAGCTCGTGGAGATTCTTCTCTTATCCTAGAATACACTGGGAATATGCAAATTCTCTCCTCAGGAAAAATCTGCCAAGATAGCAACCAAAAATCCAAAGCCCGAGCAAGGAGGGCATTATTCAGAGACACAGCACAGAGATCAAAAGTAGCCCTGAAGGAGCTGCAGAGTTACCATGCAGAGACTGGAGCATCTGTATATATGACCACAATAAGCCATACACTCCATTGATGTGGCCATTATGAAAGAGTGGCCAGAAAAAAAGCCTTTACATACACAAAAAATTGTAAGCCTCATTTTGACTTTGCAAAAAGACATGTAGGAGACTCCCCAAATGTATGGAGGAAGGTGCTGTGTTCAGATTATATAAAAATTGTAATTTTTGGCCACCAAGGTAAACGCTATGTCTGGCGCCAAACCAACACAGCTCATCACCCCAAGAACACCATAGAATCAAGGGGAAAATGTGGATATTTGTGAGCAAATCCTTTTTTAGTCTGCCAGTGATTTGAGACTGGGACAGAGGTTCACCTTCCAACAAGACAATGACCCAAAGCATACTGCTAAAGCAATCTTGAGTGGTTTAAGGGGAAATGTTTTGGAGTAGCCTAGTCAAAGCCCCGACCTTAACCCAATTAAGAATTTAAGGTGAGACTTGAAGATTGTTGTTCACTAGTGGAAACCATCTAACTTGAAGGGGCTGGAGCAATTTTGCCTTGAGGAAGAGATAAAAATCCCAGTGACAAGATTTGGAAAGCTCCCAGAGACTTATCCAAAGTGATTTGCTGCTGTAATTGCTTCAAAAAGAGACTCTACAAAGTACTGACTTTATGGAGGCGAATAGTTATGCCCACTAAAGTTTCAGCTAAATTTGTGCTACTTGCTGTTTGGTTAACAACAAAAATAAAGCCAAATGTTTACAGTTGTAGGCATGTTCTTTACATGAACTGGTGCAAACCCTAAAAAAACTAGTGAAATTACAGATCGTGAGGTAGCAAAACATGAAAAATGCCAAGGGGGTGAATACTTTTGGAAGCCACTGTACAACACTTACTAACAGTAAGCCCTACTTCTGACTTTTTACTACTGATCTGAATCGGCGAGAGGAAGCAGTCTCATTGTACACATCGCACAGTGACAGAGCAAGGGCTCGCCCAGCCCCTGAAACAATCATCACAGGTGACACTTCATTTCAGGGAGGGGGATCTGTCCCCTGATGATGTTGTGTTTGACTATCCCAGGATGGATGAAATTGTAAAAAAAAAATGCAGTTACATAATGTGGTTAGGGAATGATAAGGAATTTTTAATTCAAGTATATTGGAAAATAGTTTAGGTTGTAGAAATAAATAGAGAGACATTTAGAATGAAAATTAAGCTGGATTTTGGACCACGCCTTTAATAATGCAATTAATTCCAAATTAGTTAGTTTGTTCTGTTTTTAGTATTGATGTGTAAATACACATTGTACATTGTCATCAGCAGCAGTCACTCATGATGTTGCTATGAAACAATGAAGAATTGTTCAGTCTGAAATGAATCTCACAGCTACTTTCTCATTTCACATATTGCATAGGCTAATAAAGATTTTCATTCACACTCATATTTTATATGGGAAAAACTGAGCCCTCATGCTATGAGACACTCAATTAATTGTGCAATTATTGGTAAAATGCCTGGAATAATGACTGGTAAAAAACTTTAATTTTTTCACTGCTACATTTTAATATTAAACATTTCTTTTGGAATTGAGAACATATAGAAGCTATCAACTGGAAAAGAGATCCAGCAATACAAATTGTTGCTCTCCAATTAAAATGCAGATGGGTGCAGCATGCATATTATAGTATTCTTGGCTCTTGTGGATGTGTCATCGGCACCCATAAATAATATAATGATACAATCCGTACCTGTTTTTATTTTATTGTCAGGATCTGGAGAATTTGCGAATACTTAACTTGCTGTTTTCAAAGTGACACACGTTTCAAAGTGACAGGCACTTCTTCTTCAGGAAACAACCAAGTGGTTGTACCAGCTGTGAAACCACAGGCAGATGACACTGGTAAAAATATTATGAACTTTTGACTTTCAGACTCCATAATTCACCATGCACTACTGCTATGAATGTGAGACTACTATCACTTAGATAAAATTATTTACACTGAACAAAAGAATGATATTTTAAACCCATATCTGAAGAGAAAAGCATAAATTGGACATCGAACAATTATAGCGAAGAGCAAAAGGGTAACAATGTTTTGAACTTTTGACTTTCCATATCTCCCCATCCACTACTGCTTTGATCATGAGGCTACCATCATTTTTATAGACAATCATCTTGGCTATCTCATATATAAATTTAACTTGCAACTATTTAGCATATGATTAGTTATGCAGATTCTTGTTATGTCACTGCATTGTTACTGTTTTGCTCCTAAAAATCTAAATTTTACTTATTATTTTGGTAGTATTTTGTAAAACCCACCTTTGTCTTTCAACAGTGCTTGAATCCTGCGGGGTATGGTCTCAATGAGATTCAAGCATGTCTTAACCAAAATCTGATCACAGGACTTTTCTACACGTTCCCAAAGATAGTGCATACTGGTCGACTCACTTGGGTATGTATACAGCTTTTTTTTCAACTCTACCAACAAATGCTCAATTGGGTTGAGGTCTAGGGACTGTGGTGCCAATCCAGCACATCTGCTTCATTTTCATTGAACCATTTCTTCGCCAATCTCGACATATGCTTTGAGTCATTGTCCTGCTGGAACACTATGTTGTCCTTTTCATACCCATAGTACTCGACTGTATGAAGTAACTGGTCTTGTATAAGATACTCACATATAGCTCAGCACTGAGACCACCATCAATCTTGCTCAAGCATCCAATGTCTATTGCTGTGAAACAACCCCACCCACCCCATATTATCAAGCTTCCTTTTGTGTCCTTGTAATCGTAACGACCTGCACAACATAGCGGTCAAATTATGTATGGTGATCTGTAAATGACATAAAAATATCATGTGATTTATTTTCTTTAATTAACTAATAAAAAATGTAATAAAAATGTAATGCTGAGGCTATTTTCACACGTAGTGTAATTCTTTATTTCTGTACATTGTCTGCAGGTGTCCGCACCACAAGACAAATAGCAATGTTCTCTGATTATTGCATGTTTGCTGCATTTCTTTTATGCATTTTCCCCCTTTTTTATGCATTTTTTGCGCAGGTGTGTACTATGGAGGACAGAGAATGAACTTCAATCCAATATTGCAGCCAGCATGCAGCCAGCGGGTAAGGAAAGGGTGAATCAAACACCCGAAAACTCCGCCCATATGACCCAAAACCAGTCCCGCCAAATTCAGGTGACAGAGTCCCTTTAACTGTCCAAGCAATGTGGATGTGATTTCATGAAAGCTGCCTCCCGAGAGTGTCTAAAGACGCTAATGAACTGTGCAATTTTGGGGATTTTTTTTCTCTAGAGGTTAAAAAAAACTGCATGTAAAAAACTGCAATTACTTTTTTAAATGTTGAATAAAAACGCTTCTGTACTATAAAAAACACAAAATGAAGCTTCACATTTGCACCAAATAAGCATCAAAAACGATATAAAACATGCTTTAAAAGTGTAATAGTCATAGAAGATTGTTATTGCATAGTTTGGTGCAGACATTTGCAGAACACACAATCTATATGTAACGTGTGAACATGGCTATACAGACACGAAAAGCCAGATGTCATAGAGTGAAGCTTACAGAAAGATGAGAAGGTTTTGGCTGCTATGACTATAAAAGAATGATATATAAATCCATAGGAGATTTGCAGATCTTCTATTCTGTTGCCAGAAAGCACTGACATAGAAGCTGAACTGGAGTTCAGTGAATCAATCCGCTCATTTCTAGTCCCAAACATCCTGGATACAGCAGGACAGTCCAGGGTTTCGAACTACGCTCTGTAGTCTCGATCGTCTGCTGAATGTCCTTCACTGCCACTGCCCCGCTGCCATCCTCTACTGCCAGGGCAGACAGACAGAAGTTATAAATGGGCATGCATTGGGTATGGCTAGTGGTGTGATCAAAATTTGCTGTGACAAAAATCAGTAATGTAGCCAACACAAGACTGCAACCTCATGTTATGAACTCGTTAGGAAACTTCAGTAAGGCTGATTTTGCATTTGCGTCCGCAGCGCTTTGTATGCATACATCTGCATATATCTTGGTTTCCTATCTTTTACATTGTAAACGCAGGTGCATGCGTTAGCCCACATTTGCTTACGCATGTGTATTTTGGCAGTGTGAGGCTGGGCTCGGCTGATGCACCATGTTAGAATTTTTGTGGCGGTGAATATCCGCCTCCATACGCATGCAGACACTTGCGGAAGGAGTGCGTCAAATAATCGCATTATAGTCTATGGGAACGCATGCATACGCAAGGACTTGTGTTTGCATACACATGCGTTCTTATGAGTAAACATGTCTAGGAACTTGTTATAAGCCACCCCCCAAACAAACATTATAAAAGAAGGTGTGGGCAGTGGAAGTCCATTACTCTAAAGACTCTGGAAGCGATACAAGCATTGCAGTATCATGTTTGGAAGACTCTATCAAAATGTAAGTATACAAGCTATATGTCTGCCTGTTTGTTTTTCTCCCTGCAGTCTGTAATCATTTCTGTCTCTCTTGCAGCATTCCTCATCATGTCCTCCACTGAAGATCAAAGCTCACACAGTGGACAGGAGACTGAAGTGAGTACATTTGCTGCTGATTGGTAAGTATTCACTGTCACTATTACATATGTGGCAAAATATTTATTTATATTTTTACAGAACCGTTCCAGTTCAGATGAACAGTAACAGCACTCAGGCCCAGCACAATGGGAGGATGACTTTATAGCAATGACCTCCTCATCACCTTGGTGCAGGAGCGAGTACCGTTGTGGGACACCCTGGAGCAGCAGCACCCAAATGCTGTGGTTATTCGGCGGTTGTGGAATGAGGTGGCCCAAGCGCTGATGGATGACTGGGACAATGCCACGTCACGAGTCAGAAAGGCTTTTTGTAAGTATTGCAGTGTGGTCTGATGCGGCAGTGAACCTGAAGGTCGGGATCACACAACCGTGTGTGATGCAATAAACTCCTGCGAATTTCTCGCATCACACACGGTTGTGTGATCCCAGCCTAAAGTGAATTGTTTAACAATTTCTTTTCCCCTATTCACAGTCATCAAAGTCAAAACCCGTTGGCGTTCGATGAAGGATTGCTTCACTAAGGACCTGAGACAGGAGATCCAAGTTCACAGTGGTGCTGCAGCAAGGATAGGGAAATACAAGTACCACTGGCTGCTGGTTTTCCTGAGGCCTGTCCTTCCTCAGAGAATGTATTTTTGTGTGATATTCCATTGTGTTGTATTCCCTAATGTGAATTTTTTTATTCGACAGGAGTTGGCGCTTTTACAATTGATATTTTTTGGTAGTAATGTTTTACTTTTCTTTTCTTTTCACAGAACCTGTAGCAGCACCCTCAAACCTGGATTGACTTCTGGAGCGGTCCCTCATCAAACTGCCACGGACCAGTCCCAGCTATCCACTAGCGAAGCAGCAAGTGGGCCTGCATCACAGACCGGAGAACAGGCAGCTGGTCCATCAGGTGTTTCCCTGTCCCAGTCCTCTGCCTCTTTTTGGGGGGGCTCTTCCCACCAGTGACAGAAGGCCTCGGACAGGTCACTCATGCCCGAGCTTATTCACTTGAGCTCGGTCTTCCAGAATGGCTTAAAGGCACTGGAAAATGGACTGGAAAGTGGTCTCACCCATATTATCACACTTTTCCAGGATGTCAATCAGTGCCTTAATCGTCTGGAAGCCGACCCCCAGAGACCAGCACAAAAAGATAGAGCAGGGCATGTCAGAACACCTTACGCCTGAACTCCATCTCAACGTGATGCAGGCCTGCAATGCTGCTTATGTTCGGGCTATGCAGCAGACTCAGTACCTATACCAGGCACAGGTGGTATTTCCACCTATGCCACCAATTACACACTTAACCTCAATACCGAGTTCTGCTGCATACCACTGTACGGCCACCACCATGCCCAGTCCTGCTGCACACCACTACACCACCACCACCATTCTGGGTGCTGCTGAAATCCACTCCACCATCACCACCATGCTGAGTCCTGTTCCTGCACGGCTGACCACCGCCATCATGAGTAGGCCGCCAAAAGATCCTGCACGGCTGCCCACTGTCACCACCAGTAGGCTGCCTGAAGTACCTGCACGGCTGTCCAACGCCACCACCACTAGGCCACCAGAAGAACCTGCACGGCTGTCCACCGCCACCACCAGGCCAGGTCCAGTTCATACACGCCCTGCTGACCCCACCACTCCCACCCTCCCAAGGAGACACAAAAAAGGAGTATGTCACATAAAACTGGACCGAAAGCAAAAAGGACTAAAGGCAGCAGAAGTGTTGTGCTACCTCCACCCTCACCTCCCAATGTGTCTGTGTTGTCCAGTTTTTCTCTTCCTTCCAATGTGTCTCTCCCGTCCCATGCTTCCACTCCAAATGTGTCTACATCCATCCTTGACCTCTCAGACCCCACAAGTTTAGTTACCCCTTCCCCTGGAACCCCTTCATCATCCACCCTTAGCCAATGCTCCCAGCTCCACACACCCTGGTCCATAACATTTTCCCCTCATCAGTTCGTAAAAGTTATTATTGTTTTTTAAATCAATTTGAGTTGTTTTCCCCCAATCACTGTTTGATCTTTGTCTCTTTCGTCACTGGCAACACACACCGTGCGCCGTCAACACACATGTCGCCGTATACACACACTTTGTTTTTGCCAGCTCATAGCTCCATGACACACAATACACTGCTCCTCTTTTCTATTTGATTTACCCAGCAGCTTTGCTTCTTGTTTGTGTAATGGAGCTATGAGGTGGCAAAAACACAAAGAGGAGTGAAAATCCTCCAAAAATATATATTAATACAGCAAAAAAGGTCAGGGGTCAACAATGATCACCTGCCCAGGTGTCAGCAGTAGTGCACTCAGGATGCAGTGTTTTCTGCATCCTGAGTGCACTAGTTCTGACACACGGACAGGTGAGTATTGTTGACCCCTGACCTTTTTTGCTGTATTAATTAGCTCCATCATCTCTTCAGTCTGCATTAATATTTAGAACTATAGAAATGCAGACTGAAGAGACGATGGAGCTAATCCAATGTCACCTACCATAGCACTGACCTCAGAGAGAAGAGGTGTCGTGTAAAGCATGGGTTACATAACCCAATTTGGTTATTAGCACATCCCTGTCTCATGCAATCTGCATGATACAGAGAGTAGATTTTATAAAAACTTGTTGTGACCGGTGATCACCTTATTAAACCTAAGCGTCTGCTTCCGGCCAGGGCATGCAAGGTGCTGGCATCTCTCGTCTTTCTGCTTCCCCGTTGGGAACCTATGTACAGCAGAGATCAGCATCTGCTAGCAGCATCAGGCATCAGCTCTCACCAGACAGCCGCTTTGCCACCAATGTTTACACTCCAGTAAGTATACCTCAGGCACACGACTTCTACAGACGCCAATGCAACTCTCCTGACGGTAACACTTTACATTTATTAACTGCTTACATTTGGTCTTCCTAAAAGCAAAACGCTGTATCACCACTTTTATAAGCAGTACTGGGCAGACTACAGTTAAAGGCATCTCTAGATGACTTGCAGGACCTACTGTAGGTCCAACTCACAAACAGTGTTTTAGCCACAGTAAGTGCCGTTATACAATTGGTACTCCTATATACTGTGATCCCTTTATCATAATTTTTAGTTTTATCTCCAGTATTTTGTTTACCTTTGGACCCATAGACAAGTGCCTCTAAAACCCCAGTCGTCTTACAAAATACTCACGCATACCAGCACTTATCCTTTTTTGGACTAGTTTCGGTAATTTTTCATCTGTTTACTGGAGTAAGTAATTATCTACTATTCAGAACCAGCTGCATGTCACTACAATTATACTCATACCAGGTACTACGGTAATTACCATATCATCTCACTAGCTTCTACCATCGGATATTTCATCCTCTTATGGCTCTATGAATATTTTCCAACTATCTCCACTACAAAGGTGAATATAACTTTCTTTTTGATATTTACATCACATTATATAGTCTTTTTTACTCAGCGCGGTGAATACTGTTATATAATTTTCAATCTGCTTGAGCACTAAATTAGTACACCTCTGATTAGACCTTTTTTTATCCCTATGTAGAATGAGCTGTGCACTCTGGACTCCAACCTATACTAAACAGGCATAAACTAGCGCTTCTTGGCCAACCCTCATCTTTTATATTGCCCGTGATTTTTTAATTGATAGGAGGAGTTAAGCCTGACTGAAATATTATATTCCAATTGGGTTTGGGGTGTGATACATATAGGTAAAAGTGCTTATGTTGTGAGCTTTAATATTGTAAACTGCACCACTACCACAGCATGTGATGGTGCTACAAAAACCATTGATGACATCAAGACAAGCGCTCAAATGCCGTCCTCTACTAAACCTTGTTTCTCTTTTACATTGTTGATCCTAGTTTTTACTTGAAGCCATGCAGTATTATTTGTTCAGAAACATAGCTAGGGCATCTAGGATGACTGATTAGCAATCCAGGGTTCATTGATTTAATTTGGTCTAGGTCCATATAAACTGAAAATACATTCCCGCATAAATGTGCACATGAAAACTATTATATGTCTTTTTACACAAAGGCATATGATTCCTCAGAGTTGGATCTTAAGGAATGTTTTCACATACATTATCTGTCCCCCAGCTAGACAGGATTCAGGCAGCTGTGCGAAAAGATTTCCCACAATGTGTACCAACATCTCTAGACACATCTATTTCTAAAGCTCTACAGTAATTTAATATGTATGCTGGCTCAGACACTGGCTGCAGAGGTTGCATGTTGTATTAAATAACATTTGATGTTTTTGGTTACATGAACTACTGTTTGTTGAAGCTACAAAGACCACCCAATGGACAAAGTGTAAGAGGAAAGCAAAATTCAGAGAGGAAAAGAACAAAAAATATTTAATCCCTGCTCTGTTTTGCAGTCATTTATAACATACTATCAAAGCCCATTTAAGACTGTACTTGGTTATAATTGATATATGATACACATGCCAACGATGATGACATTCCTAAATATAGGATACAGTATGACTGCCAGATATGATTGTATCTCAATACAATTCATTTGTCAAGATGACTATTAAAAGTCACATGACTTTTTATGGTCAAAGAAATCTAAACAATAATTGTCCAGTGAAGAAATTGCAAGTAGTCTGGAGGTTGATGGTGCTACATTAAAAGAGCCCAAGGAAGCACTGTGGAGCGCCCGCTAGGGCCGCAGAGTACTCGGGCCAGGTCCGATGACGGTTCTTAAGGGGGTAGTCACGGCAGCATTGACCCGGTCCGTGTTCCTGGGCGTCCAATAAAAGTGTCAATGAAATTAAAGGGGAAATAAAGTTTATGGGAGATAGTTTGTGACGCCACCTATAGTGTTCGGCCATGGATGGCCGATGCTGCGGTGCAGGTCCACTGGGGCAGTTGGTGACACAGCATAGTTGGTACAGCTTTCCATGGATAGAGCTAGGCCCCATGGCAGTTGTTCGGATGTTATTCCCCAGCCAGGGTGCTGTGTCCTCCAGGTCCATGGTCCAGCCAGCTCTCAGATAGTTTGGGTGGCACTCTGCCAGGACCCCTTTCTTATGTTCCTTCCCTGGCCATCTCTGCGCTTGCTCTCTCCTCTCCTGCCCTGCGCCTTCACACACAGTATCAAAAGCCAGCATCCTTGGATCTTGTTGAGCGACGTCCTCTTGGTCCCCTTGATCCTGTATGACTGCCTTTTCAGTGAATATGTGTGGATGTGGCTGTGGTACATACAGATAATGTAGAGGAGCTACGGAGACACCATTACATGTTTCTCAACGCAGGCAGTGAATAGCCAGGCCTTTCCCCGGGAAGGAACAACCAAGGGAAGGGCAGCATCCAATAAAGGAAAACATCCAGTAAAGGATGTTTTCCTTTATTGGATGTTTTCCTTTATTGGATGCTGCCCTTCCCTTGGTTGTTCCTTCCTGGGGAAAGGCCTGGTTATTCACTGCCTGCGTTGAGAAACACGTGATGGTGTCTCCGCAGCTCCTCTACATGCACTTGCATATTTGGGGGCAGTGTTCTGGATCACTGCGTTGAGAATCACGTGATGGTGTCTCCGCGGTGTTGGATGTTTTGGTCTCCACGAGGTCAATCATCCGTGCCTTTATGTACATACAGATAACACAGCCTCCAGCTGGCTAGCTAAGCCTTGTAGTTCTCCATTAGTCTGGGGGCTGGTTCCCCACTGTGACCTGGTCCCTCCACCCAACTACAGTCAGCGTGGATACGGGCCCCACGGGTGGATTGCTCACTACCCTTGCATCTAGGATCCCTTCTATCTCTTCTTTATGTCAGGAGCTTCTCTCTATCTTTCTTGTTTTCTCTTTCTGTCCTAAGGTGCTGGAATGAGCTTGTCACTGCTCAAGTCCCCAGGTTCAATTGTCTAACTCCTTAACTGTCTCCTCCCTCTTGTTTCTGTGACAACTCTACTCTCTCCACCCACACCCTCTACCTAGTCCCACTCTGCACCTGAGAGGTCTGGTGTTGGATGCAAGTGTTTGGGTTCTGGGTAGTGCCCCCCCTCCTTACCTGAGAGCAGAGTACCACACCTCTGGCTGAGGTGCAATACCTCTGTGGCGACTGAACCCTCAGGGGCGCCACAACTGCTATACACACCAATAAAAATTGGACTTATTTTTGTACTTTAGAATATGTTAAAGGGAGCCTATCATATGATTTATGCTGCCCTTGCCATGGGTAGCATGAATCAGAGCCTGGCTGCACGATTACAGCCAGACATATCTTTGAATATAGTCAGGAGATCAGGTCAGGGACCATAGCCAGAGATTATTCTAGTCCAGCACCACAAGAGGTGATTATGTCTTTCCCCAGTGTATACTGGGAGAGACCAGCCAATTACCTCTAGCAGCACTGAAAAGAGCTGAGCGGAACTGAACTAGTCTGTTCTCCAGCTATGGTTCCCAGCTGGATCCTGTAACTATATGTTCTCTAAAGCGCTGTAGAATTTTAGGGAAAAACACACCTGGCTGCACTTGTGCAGCCAGAATCTGATTGTGATGGTGTGATATGCTATGTGGGTATCATTTTTGTGTATATTTCTATTTTACTTATTTTCATGGTGTTCTCTTGTAGAAGGAATTATTTGCTAATTGATGAATGGCTGTTGCTGCCATCTGATAACAGCCCCCACAGTACTGTATTCTATGCTAATGACATGTTGACCTAACTTGTTGAAACAATGAGCCCCTGAGACCTTCCCCCTCCTGACCTGTGAATGAGGAGGGAGACTTAAAATATCAGGGAGGTGAGACACCAATCAGTCCTGAGTGGAATGATGATGTGTACACAGCATCTCAGAGAGAAAGAAGAGTATATCGACTATGCTATCCTCTGTCTGCTGGATTGTTGGACTTTTATCCTGTTACTGAACTGCATTTGTGTTCTGGACTATTTTATCCTTTATTTGGTGGATCGTATATGGACCTTTCATATTTTTGCCTAAATAAATGTCTTGGGATTGTTCACTCTTTGCTGGCTCTGTTGACTGTGTGGAATCGGAGAAGGACCCCGTGACAACTGGCGGCAAGCAGTGGGATCAACAGAGTGTAACCTAATGAAGAACCACCCACAGAGTGAGTACAGAAATTGGACTGTATCCAGTTTACAGGAGAGAGCCAGAGACCTGAACTACCAGGGACTGACTAAAGAGGCCTTAATTGACCTACTGGTGGGTGCCAGCCCGGCCACCTCCTCCCATATGTCTGAAGGACGAGCACTGCAGACAAGGATCCCCACCCCAAAAAGCCAGTGGGTGGTGTGGTACGAAGAAGAGATGGTGGTTCTGGGCCCAGGCGTCTCTCAGGAGTACAACGTGGAGGCTGCCCACCGGGCACAGCAGAGACAAGAAGCAATGGAGCTTGAAAGAGGGAGTAACGCAATGTGGAATGTAAACCCAATGATTCGGGAGCCTGCACGGATCACCTGGACAGAGATTAAGCCATTTGATGAGGCTTCCGGAGATGTGGAGGGGTTCTTCAAGGACTTTGAGCAGCAGTGTGCTGTGATGGAGGTGCTACACTCTGGCTGGATGCGTTTGTTGGTGGGACTCCTGAACGGTAGCCTGGCGGAGGCTTACCAAACCATTGACTCACAGCGGAATTGGGATTATAACATTGTAAAGCAGACTATCCTGGATTACCATGCTATCACCCCAGACTCATATAGGGCCAAGTTCCGAGACCTCCCATGCATTACTGGGGATCATTTAGGATGTATGCACATAAGCTTTCCCAGGCATGTCGGAGATGGCTGGAAGCAGAAAATGCCTTTACTGTGGAAGATGTTATACAGGCGTTCCTTATAGAACAATTTCTTGCCAAGTGCCCCGCAGAGGTACGGGAATTGGTCCAGGAGTGCATGCCGTGCACCATGGTTAGAGCTGCAGCCCTGGCCGATGAAGTCCTTACTATCCAACCGCAATGGAGGAGGCTCCTGGGCAATTAACCATGGCCTACTCCCACGCCCTGTCCCCTTCCGATTATATCTGCCCTTCCACCTATTCCACCAAGGCGCAAGCTGATGACAATCACTCCTCACAATCCTGGGCCCCAACAGTTCCGACCATGACCTGGGGGTATCACAGAGAGGAGTTGTTATGGGTGTGGGCAACCTGGACATTTGCAGTCTGGCTGTCCCTCATGGATTCGGAGGGAGCCCCATGCAGCCCCACCTCATCCATTACATCTTGTGCACTCCATCCAACCTGAGAAAGAGCTACCACCACCCCCACCAGAGTGGACCACCGACCACGGCACCATAGATACCCCTCCTGGAGTTTACAGACTCCGGCCTTTGTCCATCAGAAATACAGAGCAACGGCATTGCCACCTGCAGGATGTCTTAATTGATGGATACAAAGTGTTGGGATTTAAAAACACGGGGGCATTCCGGACTATGTCTGACCCCCGTGTGGTTCGACCCCAGGCAGTTCACCAGGGCTCAGGAATTCCCATTGTCCTGGAGGGGGGTGTCTGAAAATATATACAGCAAGCATTGTTGCATTTGGATTATGGTTTTGGAGAACAACTGTGTTGGATTGGAGTTATGGGAGGACTTCCTGCAGATATCCTCCTTGGAAATTACATTGGGGAGTTACAAAGTCATTTTGTGGGAGCAGAAGGTCCGTGGGCCTCTCACTCTTCTGAAAGAACAATTGGAGGGAGATATTGCAGATACCGGAATGCCCATCATTCCCTACGTTCTAGAGTTCAGAGACTGTCTCGCCCAGCTAGCTACCTTGGCTAATGAACATCAGCGAACGGCCCAGTCCAGTCAAAAAGCCTGGTATGACCTTAAAGACATACTGATAGGGAATCTAGATTGTGAGCCCCATCGGGGACAGTGATGATAATGTGTGCAAAAACTGTAAAGCGCTGCGGAATATGTTAGCGCTATATAAAAATAAAGATTATTATTATTATTATTATAAAGCCAGGACTTGGGAATTTATGGACAAGTGCTCATGATTATTGCAACCCCTGCCACTGTACAAGGAACTATAAACTATTGAGCAATGTGGACTAAAGTGAGCAGGCCAGAGGTCTGTGTAGACCTCATAGCGTGCTCACTTATTATGAGGGGGAGAGATTGTGATGGTGTGATATGCTATGTGGGTATCATTTTTGTGTATATTTCTATTTTACTTATTTTCATGGTGTTCTCTTGCAGAAGGAGTTATTTGATAATTGATGAATGGCTGTTGCTGCCATCTGATATCAGCCCCAACAGTACCGTATTTTATGCTAATGACTTGTTGAATTAGCTTGTTGAAACAATGAGCCCTTGAGACCATCCCCCTCCTGACCTGTGAATGAGGAGAGAGACTAAAGGTACCGTCACATTTAGCGACACTGCAGCGATCTAGACAACGATGCCGATCGCTGCAGCGTCGCTGTGTGGTCGCTGGAGAGCTGTCACACAGACAGCTCTCCAGCGACCAACTATGCAAAGTCCCCTGGTAACCAGGGTAAACATCGGGTTACCAAGCGCAGGGCCGCGCTTAGTAACCCGATGTTTACCCTGATTACCAGTGTAAATGTAAAAAAAACAAACACTACATACTTACATTCCGGTGTCTGTCCCCCGGCGCTCTGCTTCCTGCACTGACTGTGAGCACCGGCCGGCCATAAAGCACAGCGGTGACATCACTGCTGTGCTTTACGGCCGGCCGGCGCTGACAGTGCAGGGAAGCAGAGCGCCGGGGGACAGACACGCTGCGTTTTGCGACGCATGCGTCGTTTTTTGCCGAAATTTGGATGCAAGAAAAATGCAACTTGTTGCGTTTTCTTGGTCTGACGCTTGCGGCAAAAAAGACGCATGCGTCGCACAACGCAACAAACAAAAACGCATGCGTCCCCCATGTTAAATATAGGGGCGCATGACGCATGCGTCGCCGCTGCGTCGCCCGACGCAAACTAGCATAACGCTAGTGTGAACGTAGCCTATTTTATCCTTTGTGTGGTGGATTGTACATGGACCTTTTGTCTGTTTGCCTAAATAAAGGTCTTGGGATTGTTCACTCTACGCTGGCTCTGTTGATTGTGTGGTATAGGAGAAGGACCCCGTGACACTGATTTATGCTGCACATGGTTTGAGCAGCAAGAATCAGATGGCAGGCTCCCTTTAGTATCCACATTACCTCTATAATTTGTTCAGCTCCAGCTGAGGAGTAATTTGAAGAGCCTGCACTCAGATGCAAAACGTATGAAAAAGCCCTTCCTTATCATGTTGTATTGATAATATTCACGTTTTCCTATGTGGCCATGCCGCTTTTGACTTTTATCCTATGACTGTATTTATGATATCATTAGTGTTTCATAATTTGTTGGAATAAAAATATGTTCTAAAATAGGTACCATAAAAATATTAACTTCTGCGAGCAGCTTATCAACTTAACATCAAGATTAGTGGCCTGTTCACATAATAGCATCAGTGCACTTTTATGGAGATACAATGATTTTCTATTACACTTTAGTTTGAGACATTTGGGAAATTTTTTTGAATATTTTGTGAAATGTTGAAATAATCCTCCCACTAGCATCAGTGAATGAATAGTGATGAGCGAACGTGCTTGCCACTGCTCGTTACTCCCCCGAGTATCGGGGTACTTGGGGTACTCGCCGAGCAGCGAGCATTTCCGAGATTATTGGGTGGTAACTCTTGTCTCCACCCAGCGTTTTTGGCGGACTTTAGAGACCCAAACACGGTGCAGGGATTGTCTGCCAGGCCATGAAACGCCACAGCCATCTTTGTTGTGGTCGTGCAGGGATTGGCTTGGCTGCACAGCATCATCCCTAGTATAAGAGACCTGGCACTGCCCTGCTCGCCGCATTCTGTTCCTGTTTCAGCGAGAGTAGGGAGAGCTGCTGCCAAGATAGGGTCAGAATCGTGGTTTTTAGAGGTAGTATAGGTCTGCAACTCTTACATCCACAACTCCTCAGAAACCAAAAGTCCTATTTAGTGCTAATTCGTGGGTCCTGATATTGCAGCGCTAAGTAGGCACGGCACGGCATATCCACATCAGTGCAAGGCCTGCAGGCACTGAATGTGTGTCCATTGCTCCCACTGCATCCTTCCCAAAGCTCTATAACTGCCTGTTGCTGCTGCTTCTGATGCAGCTTATTTACTATATACCTATTTTTTTATTTCCAAAAATTCCTCCCCCCCAAAAAATATACAGTCTGTTCTGTCAGACTGAGGGGGCTGTTGAAAAATCATAGTTTGTCAGGCATACGTAGCATAGTTGTGTGTGCTACCCTTGTGCCACTTTTTTGGTGCTTTAAATTCACCGAAAAAGGCCTCATTAGGGTTGAGCGACTTTTAGCTTTTTAGGGTCGAGTCGGGTTTCGCGAAACCCGACTATCTCAAAAGTCGAGTCGAGTGAAATCGGCCGATTATCGCGAAAAGTCGGGCATCGACCGAAACACGAAACCCAATGCAAGTCAATGGGGAAGCATAGTCGGCAGTGAGTGGGGGCCAGGAAAACACCTACAGTGCCCATTTTAATGGCAAAAACATCCATTCTTGTTACTGAAGCTTGTCAATCTTAATTTACCTTATAATAATAGTTAGGCATTGGAAATTGGGGGTAATTTGGCTAATGTTGTGGGGGGTAGGGCTGGTTCAAGTATTTAGTGTGCCCAGGAAATGTGGACCACGTCATGGCAGTGGAGCAGGGAGAGGTAAGTATTTAAACTTTGCAAGTGCTGTGATCCTGAGCAAGCGGGGGGCCCCACTCGTTGGCATTGCCACTGGCACAGGGCCCCTAAATGTACAGCAGTGTGTCTGCACGGCGGGGGCGCCTCCCACCAGCAGCGACACTTTTGCGTACGATGAGGGGCCCTGTGCCAGTAACGTCGCCAACAATTATTCCCCCCTTAACCTGATGAAGGAACCTGCACTTTCATCTGCACCTTCCTCTTTGTCCCCGTGTAAGGAGGTATGGTATGCGGGAAGGGGAACTTGACTTTCAGCAGGGTCACATTCTGGCTGTGTAGCGTGCACGGGAATGTAGCGTTCTGGGTCAATGTACCAGCAGACTCATCTATCACTGGCTGGGCAATGGGCAGGATGAGGAGGAAACACAGATATAGGCCCAAATAATAAACTGGGCTAAATGCATTTCAAAATTGGTAACAGGACTAACCAGGCGGCATTGCTTTGTTCAGTGGAGGACAACTGTAATGAGAGGCTGACACAGTGAGTAGGCCCAAATCAGTAAGTAGGCTAAATGCAGTTCAAAATTGGAAACAGAAGTAAACAAGCAGCACTGGTTTATTCAGTGAAGCTGTAAGACCAACACAATACCACACGGATCAAAGTGCAGAAAAATTATACATAGGCATGGGATAAATAATATATGGCTTCATTAATGGGATGCCTATAATTAACAAGAATCAAAATCATTTTTAAAAAAGATTTTTTAAAAACATGAATGAAACACGCGCAGTAACAGGATATATCAAGCTGTGTGTATTTTTTACAGTAATAACACCACCACAATACCAGGATTCTTTCAAAATATAGGCTGCACCAAAATACGTGAGAAGAAAAACCACAATTTATACCAATAAAAACATCAAAGAACAATAACCATATGCAATTTTTGCCTATATGGCAAATAAAGTGACCAAGTGCAAAAAATATCCTGGTGCAAAAAGTATTTTATAATACTGTCTCACATATATAGTGCTTATTGCACAAATGTAATCCAACCAGATAAAAAAGTGTTACAAAACATACAGGGGCCAGCAAATAGATGACCCTATATGTCTCAAAACAATATGTGAAAAGAACAAAAAATAGGAGAAGCTGCCGTGGAATATAATAAGGTGCGAGTTTCTACCAAGAAAATAAAGTGCACACGTGCAAATAAATTTGACCAGCGGTTAGAAGCAGCGTGGTGTTTCCATAATGAGTGTAATATAAACCGTGCAGCAGTACAGCCAAAAATTGATTTATATATACCTGAGGGGGTTAAATCCTGTATGTGCGCTCACCCGACGCGCGTTTCGGAACGTATGTCTTCCTTTGTCAGACCCCTGCACCCTGTTCCCCCAATGGCTGCCAATCGGGGTCAACAACTGGGTCATCTATGACCTCCTCTTCTATGTCCTGTGCACCTTCCTCTGTGTCACCGTGTAAGCCGGTGGTATAGCGTTCGTGACGGGGATCCATAGTCTCATCAGGGTCAGATTCTGGATCAGTACACTGCGAGGGCAATGTTCTGATCTGAGTCAAAGGAACAGCATAGTAATCTGGATGTGGATGTGCATCTGTGCACTCCATGTCCGATTCATCTTGTAATGGGCATGGCATGTTAACAATTTCCCTTTCTAACCCAGGAACGGTATGTGTAAAGAGCTAAATAGAGTAACCCATTGTGTCGCCTGACGCATCCTTCTCTGTTGTTCTGGGTGAAGAAGACAAGGAAGCGACTTGTCCCTGACCGGGAACATCCACTGACGACGCGCTGCTTTTACATTTTGCACTTTCCAAAGAGGAGGCGAAACAGCTAGAGGCAGAGTCAGCAAGGAAAGCCAAAACTTGTTCCTGCTGCTCTGGCTTTAAAAACGGTTTTCCTACTCCCAGAAAAGGGAGCGTTCGAGGCCTTGTGTAGCCAGACGATGACGCTGGCTCAACAACTTGAGACTTAGGTGCTATATTGCTTTTCCCACGACCACCTGATGCTCCACCACCACTACCATCATTACCAGCTGGCAATGACCGCCCACGGCCACGACCTCTTCCACCAGACTTCCTTCTTGTTTGAAAAATGTAACAAAACAAACAGGATTTGGTACTGTAAAACCAGTTACAATGTGTACTCAAACTTGTGGTGTATTTAGATCTCCCTTTATAGGTGGGTGAGACTGCAGGGAAAATCAGGCCCACTGTATAACAGTACACAGCTTAAGTGGGAGACAGATATGTGTTATGTTTGCTAATGACAGGTGTTATGAAGGCAATCCAGAAACACAGTGTGCTTAGCGATCAGAGCGCACACAGTGATCTGACAAATACCCAAAAATACAAGAACGAGCTCTGAGACGTGGAAACTCTGTAGACTGCACACCTGATCCTATCCTAAACACAACTAAAAGCGGCTGTGGATTGCGCCTAACAACTACCTAGGCAACTCGGCACAGCCTAAGAAACTAGCTAGCCTGAAGATAGAAAAATAGGCCTGACTTGCCCCAGAGAAATTCCCCAAAGGAAAAGGCAGCCCCCCACATATAATGACTGTGAGTAAGATGAAAAGACAAAACGTAGGGATGAAATAGATTCAGCAAAGTGGGGCCCGATATTCTAGGACAGAGCGAGGACAGTAAAGCGAACTTTGCAGTCTACAAAAAACCCTAAAGCAAAACCACGCAAAGGGGGCAAAAAAAAACCCACCGTGCCGAACTAACGGCACGGCGGTACACCCTTTGCGTCTCAGAGCTTCCAGCAAAACAAAAGACAAGCTGGACAGAAAAAAAGCAACAAAAAAGCAAAAAGCACTTAGCTATACAGAGCAGCAGGTCACAGGAACAATCAGGAGAAGCTCAGATCCAACACTGAAACATTGACAAGGAGCAAGGATAGCAGCATCAGGCGGAGTTAAGTAATGAAGCAGTTAACGAGCTCACCAGAACACCTGAGGGAGGAAGCTCAGAAGCTGCAGTACCACTTGTGACCACAGGAGTGAATTCAGCCACAGAATTCACAACAGTACCCCCCCCTTGAGGAGGGGTCACCGAACCCTCACCAGAGCCCCCAGGCCGACCAGGATGAGCCGCATGAAAGGCACGAACAAGATCGGAAGCATGAACATCAGAGGCAAAAACCCAGGAATTATCTTCCTGAGCATAACCCTTCCATTTAACCAGATACTGGAGTTTCCGTCTAGAAACACGAGAATCCAAAATCTTCTCCACAATATACTCCAATTCCCCCTCCACCAAAACCGGGGCAGGAGGCTCAACAGATGGAACCATAGGTGCCACGTATCTCCGCAACAACGACCTATGGAATACATTATGTATGGAAAAGGAGTCTGGGAGGGTCAGACGAAAAGACACAGGATTGAGAACCTCAGAAATCCTATACGGACCAATAAAACGAGGTTTAAATTTAGGAGAGGAAACCTTCATAGGAATATGACGAGAAGATAACCAAACCAGATCCCCAACACGAAGTCGGGGACCCACACGGCGTCTGCGATTAGCGAAAAGTTGAGCTTTCTCCTGGGACAAGATCAAATTGTCCACTACCTGAGTCCAGATCTGCTGCAACCTATCCACCACAGAATCCACACCAGGACAGTCCGAAGACTCAACCTGTCCTGAAGAGAAACGAGGATGGAACCCAGAATTGCAAAAAAATGGAGAAACCAAGGTAGCCGAGCTGGCCCGATTATTAAGGGCGAACTCAGCCAACGGCAAAAAGGACACCCAATCATCCTGGTCTGCAGAAACAAAACATCTCAGATATGTTTCCAAGGTCTGATTGGTTCGTTCGGTCTGGCCATTAGTCTGAGGATGGAAAGCCGAGGAAAAGGATAGGTCAATGCCCATCCTACCACAAAAGGCTCGCCAAAACCTTGAAACAAACTGGGAACCTCTGTCAGAAACAATATTCTCAGGAATGCCATGCAACCGAACCACATGCTGAAAGAACAAAGGTACCAAATCAGAGGAGGAAGGCAATTTAGCCAAGGGCACCAGATGGACCATTTTAGAAAAGCGATCACAGACCACCCAAATGACTGACATCTTTTGAGAAACGGGAAGGTCAGAAATGAAATCCATCGAAATATGTGTCCAAGGCCTCTTTGGGACCGGCAAGGGCAAAAGCAACCCACTGGCACGAGAACAGCAGGGCTTAGCCCTAGCACAAATCCCACAGGACTGCACAAAAGTACGTACATCCCGTGACAGAGATGGCCACCAGAAGGATCTAGCCACTAACTCTCTGGTACCAAAGATTCCAGGATGACCAGCCAACACCGAACAATGAAGTTCAGAGATAAGTTTATTAGTCCACCTATCAGGGACGAACAGTTTCTCTGCTGGACAACGATCAGGTTTATTCGCCTGAAATTTTTGCAGCACCCGCCGCAAATCAGGGGACATGGCAGACACAATGACTCCTTCCTTGAGGATACCCGCTGGCTCAGATAAACCCGGAGAGTCGGGCACAAAACTCCTAGACAGAGCATCCGCCTTCACATTTTTAGAGCCCGGAAGGTACGAAATCACAAAGTCGAAGCGGGCAAAAAATAACGACCAACGGGCCTGTCTAGGATTCAAGCGCTTGGCAGACTCGAGATAAGTCAAGTTCTTATGATCAGTCAATACCACCACGCGATGCTTAGCTCCTTCAAGCCAATGACGCCACTCCTCGAATGCCCACTTCATGGCCAGCAACTCTCGATTGCCCACATCATAATTACGCTCAGCGGGCGAAAACTTCCTGGAAAAGAAAGCACATGGTTTCATCACTGAGCAATCAGAACCTCTCTGTGACAAAACCGCCCCTGCTCCAATCTCAGAAGCATCAACCTCGACCTGGAACGGAAGAGAAACATCTGGCTGACACAACACAGGGGCAGAACAAAAACGATGCTTCAACTCCTGAAAAGCTTCCACAGCAGCAGAAGACCAATTAACCAAATCAGCACCCTTCTTGGTCAAATCGGTCAATGGTTTGGCAATGCTAGAAAAATTACAGATGAAGCGACGATAAAAATTAGCAAAGCCCAGGAACTTTTGCAGACTTTTCAGAGATGTCGGCTGAATCCAATCCTGGATGGCTTGGACCTTAACTGGATCCATCTCGATAGTAGAAGGGGTAAAGATGAACCCCAAAAATGAAACTTTCTGCACACCGAAGAGACACTTTGATCCCTTCACAAACAAAGAGTTAGCACGCAGGACCTGAAAAACCATTCTGACCTGCTTCACATGAGACTCCCAATCATCTGAGAAGATCAAAATGTCATCCAAGTAAACAATCAGGAATTTATCCAGATACTCACGGAAGATGTCATGCATAAAAGACTGAAACACAGATGGAGCATTGGCAAGTCCGAACGGCATCACTAGATACTCAAAATGACCCTCGGGCGTATTGAATGCAGTTTTCCATTCATCTCCTTGCCTGATTCTCACCAGATTATACGCACCACGAAGATCTATCTTAGTGAACCAACTAGCCCCCTTAATCCGAGCAAACAAGTCAGATAACAATGGCAAGGGATACTGAAATTTAACAGTGATCTTATTAAGAAGGCGGTAATCAATACACGGTCTCAGCGAACCATCCTTCTTGGCTACAAAGAAGAACCCTGCTCCCAGTGGTGATGACGATGGGCGAATATGTCCCTTCTCCAGGGATTCCTTCACATAACTGCGCATAGCGGCGTGTTCGGGCACGGATAAATTAAATAATCGACCTTTAGGGAATTTACTACCAGGAATCAAATTGATAGCACAATCACAATCCCTATGCGGAGGTAGAGCATCGGACTTGGGCTCTTCAAATACATCCTGATAATCAGACAAGAACTCTGGGACCTCAGAAGGGGTGGATGACGAAATCGACAAAAATGGAACATCACCATGTACCCCCTGACAACCCCAGCTGGATACCGACATGGAATTCCAATCCAATACTGGATTATGGGTTTGTAGCCATGGCAACCCCAACACGACCACATCATGCAGATTATGCAACACCAGAAAGCGAATAACTTCCTGATGTGCAGGAGCCATGCACATGGTCAGCTGGGCCCAGTATTGAGGTTTATTCTTGGCCAAAGGTGTAGCATCAATTCCTCTCAATGGAATAGGACACCGCAAAGGCTCCAAGAAAAACCCACGTTTAGCATAATCCAAATCCATCAGATTCAGGGCAGCGCCCGAATAAACAAACGCCATGACAGAAAACGACGACAAAGAGCATATCAAGGTAATGGACAGAAGGAATTTGGACTGTACAGTACCAATGACGGCAGACCTAGCGGAGCGCTTAGTGCGCTTAGGACAATCAGAAATAGCATGAGTGGAATCACCACAGTAGAAACACAGACCATTCAGACGTCTGTATTCCTGCCGTTCAACTCTGGTCATAGTCCTATCGCACTGCATAGGCTCAGGTTTAACCTCAGGCAGTACCGCCAAATGGTGCACAGATTTACGCTCGCGCAAGCGTCGACCGATCTGAATGGCCAAAGACAAAGACTCATTCAAACCAGCAGGCATAGGAAATCCCACCATGACATCCTTAAGAGCCTCAGAGAGACCCTTTCTGAACAAAGCTGCCAGCGCAGATTCATTCCACTGAGTGAGTACTGACCATTTCCTAAATTTCTGACAATATACTTCTATATCATCCTGACCCTGGCACAAAGCCAGCAAATTTTTCTCAGCCTGATCCACTGAATTAGGCTCATCGTACAGCAATCCGAGCGCCAGGAAAAACGCATCGACACTACTCAATGCAGGGTCTCCTGGCGCAAGAGAAAATGCCCAGTCTTGAGGGTCGCCGCGCAAAAAAGAAATAATAATCAAAACCTGTTGAATAGGATTACCAGAAGAATGAGGTTTCAAGGCCAGAAATAGCTTACAATTATTTTTGAAACTTAGAAACTTAGTTCTATCACCAAAAAACAAATCAGGAATAGGAATTCTTGGTTCTAACATAGATTTCTGATCAATAGTATCTTGAATTTTTTGTACATTTATAACGAGATTATCCATTGAAGAGCACAGACCCTGAATATCCATGTCCACACCTGTGTCCAGAATCACCCAAATGTCTAGGGGAAAAAAAAAGTGAACACAGAGCAGAAAAAAAAAAAAAAATGATGTCAGAACTTTTTCTTTCCCTCTATTGAGAATCATTAGTTGGTGGCTCCTTGTACTGTTATGTTTGCTAATGACAGGTGTTATGAAGGCAATCCAGAAACACAGTGTGCTTAGCGATCAGAGCGCACACAGTGATCTGACAAATACCCAAAAATACAAGAACGAGCTCTGAGACGTGGAAACTCTGTAGACTGCACACCTGATCCTATCCTAAACACAACTAAAAGCGGCTGTGGATTGCGCCTAACAACTACCTAGGCAACTCGGCACAGCCTAAGAAACTAGCTAGCCTGAAGATAGAAAAATAGGCCTGACTTGCCCCAGAGAAATTCCCCAAAGGAAAAGGCAGTCCCCCACATATAATGACTGTGAGTAAGATGAAAAGACAAAACGTAGGGATGAAATAGATTCAGCAAAGTGGGGCCCGATATTCTAGGACAGAGCGAGGACAGTAAAGCGAACTTTGCAGTCTACAAAAAACCCTAAAGCAAAACCACGCAAAGGGGGCAAAAAAAACCCACCGTGCCGAACTAACGGCACGGCGGTACACCCTTTGCGTCTCAGAGCTTCCAGCAAAACAAAAGACAAGCTGGACAGAAAAAAAGCAACAAAAAAGCAAAAAGCACTTAGCTATACAGAGCAGCAGGTCACAGGAACAATCAGGAGAAGCTCAGATCCAACACTGAAACATTGACAAGGAGCAAGGATAGCAGCATCAGGCGGAGTTAAGTAATGAAGCAGTTAACGAGCTCACCAGAACACCTGAGGGAGGAAGCTCAGAAGCTGCAGTACCACTTGTGACCACAGGAGTGAATTCAGCCACAGAATTCACAACAGATATGCCACTAACAGGACTGACACAGATGCACACACTGACAATAAAAATCTCCCCCTTTTTATTTTTTTCTGGGAGAATAGTGAATAAATCTGGCCCACTGTAATACAGTATATTTTCTGTGGCAGAAAATGACAGACAGATGGCACAGACAGGACTGGCACAGATGCTGATTTGCCAATCTTAATCTCCCACTTTTTTATTTGTTATGGGAGAATAGTGAAGAAATCTGGCCCACTGTAATACAGTATATTTTCTGTGGCAGAAAATGACAGACAGATGGCACAGACAGGACTGGCACAGATGCTGATTTGCCAATCTTAATCTCCCACTTTTTTATTTGTTATGGGAGAATAGTGAAGAAATCTGGCCCACTGTAATGCTGTATATTTTCTGTGGTAGAAAATGACAGACAGATGCCACAGACAGGACTGGCACAGATGCTGATTTGCCAATCTTAATCTCCCACTTTTTTATTTGTTACGGGAGAATAGTGAAGTAATCTGGCCCACTGTAATACTGTATATTTTCTGTGGCAGAAAATGACAGACAGATGCCTCAGACAGGACTGTCAGAAATGCAGATTTGCCAATTTTAATCTGCCTCATTTTAATTTTTTCAGGGAGACTAGTGAATAAATCTGGGCCACTGTATTAGAGTATATTTCCTGTGGCAGAAAGTGGCTTGAAGATATATAACAAACAAACAAAAAAAAGGGGCTGTACTACAATTACTATTTCCCTACAGTAATCTCAGAAAAGTATGGCAAGCTGCAATAAAAAGGACTGCTGCACACAAAAGTCAAAAGTGTGGACAAACAAACAAGATAGCTGTGCAGAAAGGAAGGAGCAACAGGATTTGTGCTTTGAAAAAAGCAGTTGGTTTGCACAGCGGCGTACTAACAGCAATGCAGCTATCAGGGAGCCTTCTAGGGCAGCCCAATGAGCTACAGAGCTGAGGAACAAAAATCTAGCCTCCACTGTCCCTGCAAACAAAAGATGGTGTTGGACAGTGTAAATCGCTACAGCACAAGCGGTTTGGGGGTTAATGTACCCTGCCAAACGCTATCCCTGCTTCTGACGAAGCGGCAGCAATCTCTCCCTATACTCAGATCGGCAGCAGTAAGATGGCGGTCGGCGCGCACGCCCCTTTATAGCCCCTGTGATGCCGCAGAAAGCAAGCCAATCACTGCCATGCCCTTCTCTAAGATGGTGGGGACCAGGTCCTATGTCATCACGCTGCCAACACTCTGCGTCCACCTTCATTGGCTGAGAAATGGCGCTGAATGCGTCATATCAAACGCTACTTTGGCGCGAAGATCGCGTACCGCATGGCCTATCCCACGCTGGGATCGGGTCGGGTTTCAAGAAACCCGACTTTGCCAAAAGTCAGCGACTTATGAAAATGACCGATCCGTTTCGCTCAACCCTAGGCCTCATATTTCTTTGTGCTCCAAGTTTGGGCATTGCAGGCCGGAGTACTTATTTTTGGGCTGTCTGATACTTAAATTCTGTACAGCACTGTTTAGCATTAAAAAAATTCTAAGGCCACAAATTTGGCAGTGTGGTATTTCCGTGACAGCCGTGATATATCTGCGTGCTCCAAGTTTGGTCATTGCAGGCCGTAGGACCACTTTTCTTTGCTGTGTGTTACTGAAATTATATACAGCACTATTTAGCATACAATAATATAAACAGCCCACATATTTGCCAGTATGGTATTTCTGTGAGGGCCCTCATATATCTGTGTGCTCCCTATTTGGTCACTGTAGGCCGGAGGACCCCTTTTCTTGCTATGTGTTACTGAAATTATGTACAGCACTATTTAGCATGCAATAATATCCCCTTAGTGACGGAGCCAAATTTTTTAAATCTGACCAGTGTCCCTTTATGTGCTAATAACTCTGCAACGCTTCAACAAATCCCAGTGATTTTGAAACTGTTTTTTCGTTACACATTATATTTTATGATAATCGTAAATTTAGGTCAATATGTTTTGTGTTTATTTACAAAAAATGTCAAAAATTTGAGATAAATGTTTAAAAATTAGCAATTTTCAAAATTTGAATGATTATCCCTTTAATCCAAATAGTCATACCACAGCAAACCATTAATAAATAACATTTCCCTCATGTCGGCTTTACATCAGCACCATTTGTAAAATGTTATTTTATTTTGTTAGCTTTTTTATGAGGTTTAAAAATGTAGCAGCAATTTTTCATTTTTTTAGGGACTTATCCATGTTTGAAGTGATTTTAGGGGTCTCATATATTGGGAAACCCCTAGACATGATACCATTTTAATAAACAGTACCCCCTGACATATTGAAAACTACTGTCAGGTAGTTTATTAACCCATCAGGTGCTTTACAGGAATTAATACAAAGTGGTATGACAGAAATAAAAAAGGTGGATTTTTAGCACCTAAATGACTCTACTGTAATTTCTGAACAGATTACTATAGCAGTCAGACTCTAAGGCCATTATTTGGTTGTGAATTGCAAACATCAGGACCACAAAATCATGATCTGAGGGCACCAATTTGGATAAAGAGGGGACCCTCACACTCTGTTAACCATTTTTATGATGTAGTCACTATTGACAGCAGCATTTAAAGGGTTAAATAGACTTGGACGGTGCAAACACTGATCGTGGCTGATACAGCAAGTTGTCAGCTACAGTGTACAGCAGATGGCTGCTGGATTGTCACCTGTATAGGGAGGATATTCTCTGAGGCTATGTGCACACGTACAGGTTTTTTCGCGTTTTTTCGCGCTAAAAACGCTATAAAAACTCATTAAAAACGCATACATTATGCATTCTATCATTTAGAATGCATTCTGCATGTTTTGTGCACATGGATGCGTTTTTTTCCGCAAAAAAAACGCATCACGGTAAAAAAAATGAGCATGTTCATTATTTTTTGCGGATTTTCTGCGTTTTTCCCGCAATTCTATGCATTTGGGAAAAAACGCACAAAAAACGCATCAAAAACGCATCAAAAACGCATCAAAATCGCGGTAAAAACGCATGCGGATTTCTGGCAGAAATGTCCGGTTTTTGTCAGGAAAATTTCTGCAAGAAATCCTGACGTGTGCACATACCCTTATATGTCAGGTCAATTAAAAGGCGTATTGGCTGTCATTAAGGGGATATAAACAGGCCACATATTTGCCAGTGTGGAATTTCCATGAGAGCCCTCATATATCTGTGTGCTCCAAGTTTGGTCATTGTAGGCCGGAGGACCACTGTTTTTGCTGTGTGTTGCTGAAATTATCTACAGCACTATTTAGCATACAATAATATAAACATGCTACATATTTGCCAGTGTGGTATTTCTGTGACAGCCCTCATATAGCTGTGCGCTCCACGTTTCGTCATTGTAGGCTGGTGGACCCCTTTTTTTGCTGTGTGTTACTGAAATGATATACAGCACTATTTAGCATACAATAATATAAACAGGCCACAGATTTGCCAGTGTGGTATTTCTGTGAGAGCCCTCATATATCTCTGCTTCAAGTTTAGACATTGTAGGCCGGTGTACTTATTTTTTGGCTGTCTTATACTCAAATTATATACAGCACGTTTTTGCATAAATTAGCTTAAAAAAAGGGCCCCCAAAATTGAATACAGTTCGTTAGGTCATGCTAAGGCCTGCTTGGTGTTTGGGTTTGAAAAATCGTAGACTTGCAGGCATACTGATCAGATATTTTTTGCTACAAATAAAGACATTTGTGTTGAGCATTTGAAATAGTACAGTAGTACATTTAAAATGGTTAAAGCAGGGGTTAAGGGACGGGGAAGTATACATGATGCTGATGGTGCATCCAGAGCATTACTTTGGGCCTACTTCTTAAAGGGAAGGTACCACGTTTGTAGGTCATTAATAAATCACTGTAATGTAGCATAACATGCAGCTATAAGCAAGTTTGAAATGCATGTGAAACAGATTTCATGTGATATATGAGTTTAAAGAATGCACTGGGGGCTGACATCTTGGTTTTGCAGCAGTAGCAGGGCACTATCAGTGTCAGATTACGGCACCCCATGGACATAGGAGATAATAGACCAGCACGGACCCTATCTGTAACATTGCAGCAGCATTAGCAGTGAGCTGGGCACGCCTCTGTGGGCTGCACAACTCACTGCTGTAGGTGTGACTAGCTGCCATTTTATTATAGCCCTGTGCTCTCTATCGCAGGACAGAAGAAGCCCTCACTGCTCCTCTGTTCTCCAAGCAGGCACACATCCTCTGCTCTCGCACGCTGCCCTGTGTGCTTCTCCCGCTCTGTCTCTGCCTCCCCCTCACACACAGTCCCTGTGATCTCCGGTAAGCTGCACTCACAGCCTGCAGAGAGGGAGGTGACACCTGGAGAGAGAGCAGGGCAGCTGACAGGACAGGGATTAAGGTGGGGGAAGAGGGATGGCAAGAATGTTATTCACAAAAAATGCTGCTGAGTCCACTGTGTTCTGCTCCTCTGTAAACAAGCTGTGCCTCTGATGCAGTTACTGCTGGTGATAGCAGGTCACAGGGCAGTCACACACAAAATCTAATCGGGGCGATCTAATAACCATGTATAAGTATATAAGGGGACAATACAAATATCTCGCTGAGGATTTGTTTATACCAAGGAAGGTGACGGGCACAAGGGGGCATTCTTTGCGTCTGGAGGAGAGAAGGTTTTTCCACCAACATAGAAGAGGATTCTTTACTGTTAGGGCGGTGAGAATCTGGAATTGCTTGCCTGAGGAGGTGGTGATGGCGAACTCAGTCGAGGGGTTCAAGAGAGGCCTGGATGTCTTCCTGGAGCAGAACAATATTGTATCATACAATTATTAGGTTCTGTAGAAGGACGTAGATCTGGGGATTTATTATGATGGAATGTTGGCTGAACTGGATGGACAAATGTCTTTTTTCGGCCTTACTAACTATGTTACTATGTTAAAATGGCGCTGCCCTGTGATGCTGCTCTTCATTCTGCCCCAGGGATATTAGACCATCCAAAAGGGGAGGGAAATGGTGATGTCAGCAGTTACTGCCCCAATTTTCCAGCAAAGAGTAAAGCTGCTAAATCTTACTATGGCTGCTTGAGGTCTAAAACAGAAAATGCTCCCCCTAGTGGTAAATATGTATATTTGTAGAAAAATATATAATATTTTTCATATAGAAATGTTTGCAAACAGTGCAAACATTGCATTAATGCATTTTAATTACTATTTGAAGCTTAATTTCACAAGAAAACAAAATACAAGAAAACTGGTGGCACCTTCCCTTTAACTCGGTCTCCTGCAATGTGTCCTGTACCTGTCACTAGATCACCAGAGTGAACGTGGTGTGTACTGCTATAGGCCAGTGAATTTTGGGCAAGTGGGCTGTGATGGCACTATATTTTTAAGTCCACAAAGGACAACACATTGGGGAATTGGGCATGACATTACTTTGGGCATACTTCTTAACTCGGTCTCTTGCAATCTGTCCTGTTCCTGCCAGTAGATCACCAGGGTGAACGTGGTCTGTACGGTGCATTTAGGTCTAGGGGGCTGTGATGGCACTATTTTAATCAGTCCAAAAAGGACCCTACATTGGGGAATTGGGCATGGCATTCCATTGGGCCTACTTCTTAACTCTGTCTCCTGCAATGTCTCTTGTTCAACTGCCACTAGATCACAAGGGTGAACGTGGTTTGTACTGTTTTAGGCCGGTGAAGTTTGGTCAAGGGGGGCTGTGATGGCACTAGTCTATTTTTACAAAAATGTATCCCACATTGGTGAAACCACATACTTGTTGGCAAACACTTCATAACATTTGTGTACCTTAAAGAGCTCACATGAAAAGGTCCTTTTTGTGTTGCCTGGTTGCTAACATTAGACACAATATAGTTCATGTAAATTTGATAAAGCAATGCTGCTACTTTGCCTCAGTAGTTCATTAAAAATACAGTATAGCTTTGACCACTATTAGTTTCTCTCCTTGCGAGCGTTAACTTTGTCTGCCTCAAATGTACAATTAGAGACTATAGAAATGGCGATTTGTAAACAAGATTGAAATACTGTATACCGAATGCATTCAGACAATCACATAGCTGCATTTCGTGTAAAACATTTAGAGATGTGACAGACAATGTTCATAGTGACACAATCTTGATAAATGTTTGTTTATTCACTTTACAAACAGTTCTAAGCCTCTATATGTTTGCTGTTTGTCATTTTAAAACATTAAGGCTTACTGAAACTATGCCAGTGGAGGTTTGATATAAATCCTTGAGGCTTTTATTTTCTAGGGGTTTATGGCCCCTCGTCTGATGACTCCATGACATCTCAGTTTCATCCAACCTTTAAAAGTGGCCACTTGAAGGTGTGGGTGAAACTAGAGTTACTACATAGTATTTCACTATATAAGACAAGAGAAACATGACTAAGACAGATGCCAAAACTGGGGTACCTGTACATGTACAGTGTGCTGATACTTGCATAATTGGGGATGCCCATGCAGTGTAGGTAATCTCCCAGGGGTTCTCTGTCTTGGTGTTGCTTCTCTGATATTCCAGACAGATGATGTTTAAAAGCCCCCTGTAAATAATTGTGCAAAGAGGGAACCATCATACGATTAAAAATACGACTGAATTTTCCTGGGCCCATCCAGTATGTGGGTTCCAAGGCCTAATGGGGTGCATATGACTGACTATGTAGCAGGGCTGGCCTTCCTGCCAATGTATAATGCAAAGGAGTATGGAGCACAAAATGCATATTGTGAAGTGGATTTTCATGGGCCCATCCAGTATGTGGGATCCAAGGCCTAATAGGGTGCATATGACTGACTATGCAGCATGGCTGGCCTTGCTGCCAATGCATAAAACAAAGGAGTACAGGAGTACAAAATGCATATTGTGAAGTGGATTTTCATGGGCCCATCCAGTATGTGGGTTCCAAGGCCTAATGGGGTGCATATGACTGACTATGCAGCAGGGCTCGCCTTCCTGCCAATGTATAAAACAAAGGAGTATGGAGCACAAAATGCATATTGTGAAGTGGATTTTCATGAGCCCATCCAATATGTGGGTTCCAAGGCCTAATGGGGTGCATATGACTATGCAGCAGGGATCGCCTTCCTGCCAATGTATAAAACAAAGGGGTATGGAGCACAAAATGCATATTGTGAAGTGGATTTTCATGGGCCCATCCAGTAGGTGGGTCCAAGGCCTAATGGGGGTGCATACGACTATGCAGCAGGGCTTGCCTTCCTGCCAATGTGTAAAACCAAAAAGTATGGGAGTATAAATTGAATATTGTGGAGTTGAATTTTATGGGCCCATCCAGTATTTGGGTTCCAAGGCCTAATGGGGTCCATATGACTGACTATGCAGCAGGGCTCGCCTTCCTGCCAATGTGTAAAACCAAGGAGGTCGGGAGTACAAAATGCATATTGTGAAGTGGATTTTCATGGGCCCATACAGCATGTGGGTTCCAAGGTGTAAGGGGGGCATATGAATTGGTAGCAGGGCAGGCCTTGCATTCAATGCAACAATTTTTCAGGAGGCCCTCCTGGACATTTTATGAAAGGGGTATTGTGGTGCGCCATAATTCTTTGCAGCCCATCTATTCACAGCATAATCTACAACAGCTTAGGAGACCCACTGCTTCATAATGGCCCTTTAAGAAGACTAATGCTGCCTGATGCACCAGTAAAAATAGGCTCTGTGACTTTAAGAGTCCCTCCTTTGTACATGAAACAAGATGGGTCTCCTTATGTGTCACACTCCACATGGCCAGCTAGGGTTATTAAGTGTTGCAATGACATTTCCCAGTGATTGCATTTGTAGTGGTTGAAAGCAATGTTAAAGTTGAAAAACGCTTCAAAAATGTGGCGTCTGAACTAAGCCTAAGTGGGAAAGGAAATTTTCGGTCTGGGGTTAAATATTTGGCCTTACAGGCAAGTCATTAACCTGCAAAAGATGTACCTTTACATATTTCAAAGCAAAATCCATTTTGGTTTTGTTTTAATGTGTTTTTTGTGGCATCGGAAAAATTAATGTGTTTTCTGTGGCACCGGGAAAAATGGCATTAATCTCGGAAAAAAATGATTAAAGCTGTGAACTAGGAGTCAGGAATGCTTGCAGGGGCGATCTACATGATGTCTCTGTGTCATTTGAGCAGTGTTTACATCATTTTCATGTGTTTTTAGACCTTAAAAGGACCCCCGGGGGATCACGTTAAAAATACTCAGGTCTCCCATAGACTTACATTGGGCTCGTTGTTCTGAAAGAGTACCCGAGTATTCCAAATTGCTCGAACCGAGCAACGAGCACCCGAGCATTTTAGTGCTCGCCCATCACTATTAATGAACTTAATGGCATGATGCAATCTAAACAGCATGCTTTTCTATAGTATGATTCTGCAGGTCTTCTCTGGCCTTTAACCAATATACACTACTCACAAAAAGTTAGGGATATTTGGCTTTTGGGCAAAATTTCAGGATGAACCTAAAATGCACTCTAACTTTTTCAGGTGAATTTAATGTGAACTCTAAACATTTAAATATACAGTACATGTCCAGCTGTTCAATGTTTCAGTACTTTTTGAACTGCTTGCTATTCTCTAACAAGGAGCTTAATTCAAACATTCAGAACAGGTGTTTGATCATTTAGTAGACCAATAAATTTTGAGGTTCAATTAGAATTGGTATTTAAACAGTCCCCCATGTCATGCTGTTCACATTTTGACATTATGAGACCAAGACGACACCTAATAATTGAACTACAGTACGTCACTATTGGACGGCTTCAAGCAAGATGTTCTCAGGTTGAAATGGCCACTGAGCTTAGAGTTTCACAGAGTGTCATCTGCAGGTTGCAACAGAGATACAGAGAGACTGGAAGAGTCACAGAGAGGCATAGAAGTGGATGTCCTTTGGCCACATCCCACACTGATGATCACTTCATTGTGAACAATGCCCTTCGGAACAAGCTGATGGATGCCACACAACTCCAGGCACCTCTAAGGGAGGTAAGCAGTACCCAAGTGTCACATCAGGCCATTTGAAACTGTTTAAATCAGCATGGTATGCGTGCTAGATGACCTGCAAGGGTACCTGACCACACCACCAGGCACAGGTGTCATTGTGTTGTATCTAAATTGGATAAGGGACCTGTGAGCCTCAGTGCTCAGTGGAGATGTCAAGCAGAGTGCTATGCATCAGCAACTGTTGGCACCAGACAAGCCTTTGGTGGTGTTGTTGTTACAGTGTGGGTAAGTGTGTCTAATCAATACAGAACTGCCCTACATTTTGTGAATGGTTAAGTGACAAGCCCCTTACTACTTGAATAACATCATTAATCCAGTCATTGTGCCTCTGCATGAAAAACACAGGCCTAATTTCATCTTCAGGAATGACAATGCTCCTGCTCATCGATGTTGCATCATTAGTGAATGTCTACTTGACACTCAGGTATCTTAAATGGAGCGGCTTGCACATTCTCCAGACCTGAGTCTCATAGAAAACCTATTGGATCAGCTGAGTTGTGTGTAGAGGCTCAAAACTCTTTACCCCAGAACCTCAATGACCTGAGGGCCGCCCTTAAAGAAGAGTGGAATGCCATGCCTCAGCAGACAATAACTCAACTTTTTAACAGCATGAGATGTCATTGTCAAGCTGTAATGGATGCTCAAGGCCACATGACAAGTTATTGACGCACTGATATTTTTTGTTGGGGTATACCCACCACAGTTGTTGGCTTTTGTTTCAATTAATTGTTTGAGATGAGCAAATCAGGATTGCATGCTTCTATGTAAATGCCCTACTTTCATGATAAAATATCACAGTAGTGTGAACATGTTACGCTTTCCATAAATTTCGCCCGAAAGCCAAATATCCCTAACTTTGTGAGTAGTGTATGGTATTTAAACAAGTAAAAGATAAATAAGTGTAGAAAAAAATTCTAAGCCCCAAACACTATTATGAAAAGAGGCTTTAATGCACTATCACAATGTCTATCCATTGGCAGATGCTGATCATGCGAATGTGGCCTTGTGTTGAGCTCTTGTTATCATTATCTCTGACATCTGATTCGTCAAGAGCTGTGGTCATAAGATGACAGAGCGGGACAGGGATGGCAAAGGGAAAAACAGAAGTACTGTAAGTATTTTACTACAGGCAGGGGACTTACTTTAGTGATTAGAAACGGGCAGACCGTGTATATTCGGGTCCGGTGGGTTCAGCCGCACAGATAAGAAAAGTTCAGGTTCTAGTACCATAACAGTACTCGAACCCCATTTACTTGAATGAGAGGTGCAAACATCCTGTGTTTGAAACTCTGTCATGTGCATGACAGTACAGCAAACACTGCTTCTGATCAGCGGTGAAATCATTACCATCTGTCAGACAGCCGCAGTTCCCACACTGTCAAATAACAGCGTGACCCCTGCAGCTGTTTTCAGGGATAAAAAGTTTACCTCCGGTTACTGGCATCGGCTGATGAGACTACAACTCCCATCATACTATGCCTCCTGCGCTAATAACAGCAAGAGCAGGCGGCGGCTGAAGGAAGTATTCATCGGCAAGCACCTGCACTCTAAATAAATCATCATTTTAACCACTTAGTGACCAGACCAAATTTTCGAAATTTGACCAGTGTCACTTTACGTGGTGATAACTCTCGAATGCTTCAACAAATCACAGTGATTTTGAGACTGTTTTTTCGTGGCACATTATAATTTAAGATAATGGTAGATTTAGGTCAATATGTTTTGTGTTTATTTATTAAAAATGTCAGAGATTTGACAAAAATGTAAAACAAAATTTGAATTTTCAAACTTTGAATGTTTATCCATTTAATCTAGATAGTCATACCACAGAAAACATTAATAAATACAATTTCCCTCATGTCTGCTTTACATCAGCACTATCTGTAAAATGTTATTTCATTTTGTTAGCCTTTTAGGAGGTTTAAAAATGTAGCAGTCATTTCTCATTTTGTCAAGGAAATTTCCAAAATGTATTTTTTAAGGGACTGATCCAGGTTTGAAATGACTTTGGGGGTCCTATAAATTGGAAAACCTCCAAAAGTGATACTATTTTAAAAACAACGACCCCCAACATATTGAAAACTTCTGTCACATAGTATATTTTTACCCTTCAGGTGATTTTCAGGAATGAATGCAAAGTGACATGACAGAAATGTAAAAAGTGTATTTTTACCACCTACAGTAAATGTTGCTAACTTCTGAACAGGTTACTACAGCCGGCAGACTCTAAGGCCGCTATTTGGTTGTGAATTGCCATGGCAAACATCAGGACCACACAATCATAATCTCAGGGTGCCAATTGGGTTAAAGAGGAAGCCCCCACACTCTGTTAACCATTTATATGATGTAGTCACTTTTGACAGCAGCATCTAAGGGGTTAAACAGATATGGACAGTACCAACACTGATGCAAAAAGTTGTCAGCGATAGTGCTGGATTGTCACCTTTATGGGGCTGCTAGTCTCTTATATCTCAGGTCAGTAAAAAGATGTATTGGCAGTCATTAAGGGGCTAAAAAACAGAGTGTGTTCCCCTGTATCTATAATATAACGCTGGGAGCGTCACTCTGTCCAAAGCCTTTATAGACTGCGTAAGCGCAAGCGCCGGCGCAGTGTGGGCCTCACAGAGTGACTCTCCCGGGAGATCGCGGTATGCGTTCACACTGGACGCACACCGCGATCTCCAACAGAGAAGCAGGGACCGCCAGGAGGGTGAGTATCGCCTATATTCACCTGTCCTCCATTCCACCGCTGAGCGCCGCCATCTTCCCGGTCCTCGGCCTGTGACCTTCAGTTCAGAGGGCGCGATGACGCGCTTAATGCGCGCCGGCGCTGCCCTCTGACTGACCAGTCACAGCCAGAGAACCGGGAAGATGGCGGCGCCCAGCGGTGGAATGGAGGACAGGTGAATATAGTAAGTGCTGGGGGGCCTGATCTGGCGGCGATACCGGCACCTGACCCCCACAGCGCGCCGGCGTCCCCCAGCACTCGGCGCCGAGCGGGTCAGAGGCAGCGGGGCCGAGTGGGTCAGAGGCAGTATGGGGACGCAGGATGGAGCAGCACATGACAGGATGGGGACGCAGGATGGAGCAGCACATGACAGGATGGGGACGCAGGATGGGTGCAGCGCATGACAGGATGGGGACGCAGGATGGAGCAGCACATGACAGGATGGGGACGCAGGATGGAGCAGCACATGACAGGATGGGGACGCAGGATGGGAGCAGCGCATGACAGGATGGGGACGCAGGATGGGAGCAGCGCATGACAGGATGGGGACGCAGGATGGAGCAGCACATGACAGGATGGAGACGCAGGATGGGAGCAGCGCATGACAGGATGGGGACGCAGGATGGGTGCAGCGCATGACAGGATGGGGACGCAGGATGGGAGCAGCGCATGACAGGATGGGGACGCAGGATGGATGCAGCGCATGACAGGATGGGGACGCAGGATGGGAGCAGCGCATGACAGGATGGGGATGCAGGATGGGAGCAGCATATGACAGGATGGGGACGCAGGATGGGAGCAGCGCATGACAGGATGGGGATGCAGGATGGGAGCAGCATATGACAGGATGGGGACGCAGGATGGGAGCAGCGCATCACAGGATGGGGACGCAGGATGGGAGCAGCGCATGACAGGATGGGGACGCAGGATGGGAGCAGCGCATGACAGGATGGGGACGCAGGATGGGAGCAGCGCATCACAGGATGGGGACGAAGGATGGGAGCAGCGCATCACAGGATGGGGACGCAGGATGGGAGCAGCGCATGACAGGATGGGGACGCAGGATGGGAGCAGCGCATGACAGGATGGGGACGCAGGATGGGAGCAGCGCATGACAGGATGGGGACGCAGGATGGGAGCAGCGCATGACAGTATGGGGACGCAGGATGGGAGCAGCGCATGACAGGATGGGGACGCAGGATTGGAGCAGCACATGACAGGATGGTGACGCAGGATGGGAGCAGCGCATGACAGGATGGGGACGCAGGATGGGAGCAGCGCATGACAGGATGGGGACGCAGGATGGGAGCAGCGCATGACAGGATGGGGACGCAGGATGGGAGCAGCGCATGACAGGATGGGGACGCAGGATGGGAGCAGCGCATGACAGGATGGGGACGCAGGATGGGAGCAGCGCATGACAGGATGGGGACGCAGGATGGGAGCAGCACATGACAGGATGGGGACGCAGGATGGAGCAGCACATGACAGGATGGGGACGCAGGATGGAGCAGCACATGACAGGATGGGGACGCAGGATGGGAGCAGCGCATGACAGGATGGGGACACAGGATGGGAGCAGCGCATGACAGGATGGGGACGCAGGATGGGAGCAGCGCATCACAGGATGGGGACGCAGGATGGGAGCAGCGCATGACAGGATGGGGACGCAGGATGGGGACGCAGGATGGGAGCAGCGCATGACAGGATGGGGACGCAGGATGGGAGCAGCGCATGACAGGATGGGGACGCAGGATGGGAGCAGCACATGACAGGATGGGACGCAGGATGGGAGCAGCGCATCACAGGATGGGGACGCAGGATGGGAGCAGCGCATCACAGGATGGGGACGCAGGATGGGAGCAGCGCATGACAGGATGGGGACGCAGGATGGGAGCAGCGCATGACAGGATGGGGACGCAGGATGGGAGCAGCGCATGACAGGATGGGGACGCAGGATGGGAGCAGCGCATGACAGGATGGGGACGCAGGATTGGAGCAGCACATGACAGGATGGGGACGCAGGATGGGAGCAGCGCATGACAGGATGGGGACGCAGGATGGGAGCAGTGCATGACAGGATGGGGACGCAGGATGGGAGCAGCGCATGACAGGATGGGGACGCAGGATGGGAGCAGCGCATCACAGGATGGGGACGCAGGATGGGAGCAGCGCATGACAGGATGGGGACGCAGGATGGGAGCAGTGCATGACAGGATGGGGACGCAGGATGGGAGCAGCGCATGACAGGATGGGGACGCAGGATGGGAGCAGCGCATCACAGGATGGGGACGCAGGATGGGAGCAGCGCATGACAGGATGGGGACGCAGGATGGGAGCAGCGCATGACAGGATGGGGACGCAGGATGGGAGCAGCACATGACAGGATGGGGACACAGGATGGGAGCAGCGCATGACAGGATGGGGACGCAGGATGGGAGCAGCACATGACAGGATGGGGACGCAGGATGGGAGTAGCACATCACAGGATGGGGACGCAGGATGGGAGCAGCGCATGACAGGATGGGGACGCAGGATGGGAGCAGCGCATGACAGGATGGGGACGCAGGATGGGAGCAGCACATGACAGGATGGGGACACAGGATGGGAGCAGCGCATGACAGGATGGGGACGCAGGATGGGAGCAGCACATGACAGGATGGGGACGCAGGATGGGAGCAGCGCATGACAGGATGGGGACGCAGGATGGGAGCAGCGCATGACAGGATGGGGACGCAGGATGGGAGCAGCGCATGACAGGATGGGGACACAGGATGGGAGCAGCGCATGACAGGATGGGGACGCAGGATGGGAGCAGCGCATGACAGGATGGGGACGCAGGATGGGAGTAGCACATCACAGGATGGGGACGCAGGATGGGAGCAGCGCATGACAGGATGGGGACGCAGGATGGGGACGCAGGATGGGAGCAGCGCATGACAGGATGGGGACGCAGGATGGGAGCAGCACATGACAGGATGGGGACGCAGGATGGGAGCAGCACATGACAGGAGGGGGACGCAGGATGGAGCAGCACATACCAGGATGGAGACCATATACCAATATAAATGCTCGCCACCCGGGCGTAGAACGGGTTCAATAGCTAGTTTTTTATAACCAGCCAGGCAAAACTGTCAGCTACTGGCTGCAACCCATAGCTGTCAGCGTTAGCAGGGTTTTTTTTACCAAAAATAGACAAGTCTCCACACCAATTTTCAAATTATTCAAATAAATATATTTTTTTTTAAATTGGCGTGGGGTCCCCCCATTTTTGACAACCAACTAAGCTAAAGCAGACAGCTGGGGGTTGGTATTCTTAGACTGGTAAGGTGCCATCTATATTGGGAACCCCAGCTTAAAAATAGCAGCCCACATCCACCCAAAAAGGGCAAATCTATTAGGTGCACCAATTCTGACGCTTTGCCTGACTCTTCCTACTTGCCCTGTGGTGGTGGCAAGTTCATATTTGTGGGGTTGATGTCACCTTTGTAATGTCAGGTGACATCAAGCCCATGGCTTAGTAATGGAGAGGCATCTACTTATATAACACACCTATCAATTACTAATCCTATAGTTATATTGTAAATAAACATACAGAAAGAATAAAGCCCTTTCTTTAAAATAAAAAAAACAGTTTTACTTTTTATTTAAAAATAACAAACTCAGTTATACTCTCCAATTTCCCATTCTATTGAAGCCTTCATCGCCTATATTAAACATAAAATAATAAACAACAAAAATACTCACCTAATGCCCAATTCCACTGAGGCTGACGTCTCCTGTAAAAAAAAAAAAACTAAAAAAAAAAACAACCATATCCCTCACCTTTCCGTCCTTCTGTCCTATGCTGTAATCCATGTCTGGGGATAAACTGTTTTCAACCTAGATTGTGCCAAGATGCGATCGTCCAGGCTGAGAACCACTGAGGACCGAGCTGCTACGAGCTCAACCTCACTCATAAGCGGTGACGCCATCAAGGTTACCGCAGGTCACTGAGGCTGGATTCAAGGCTGGGACCCTCAATTGAGGGTACCTTGGTGAGATCACCGCTAGCACAATGAGAAAAAGTCTCATGGTGCAGCGGTGAGTTCACCGCAGTTCACCTGGAGAAATTTCTCATTTGAACTCTCTGAACTCAGCACTGCACCATGAGACTTTTTCTCACTGTGATTGCAGTGATCTCAGCAGAAGATATGGCCTGAAACATAGATTTCAAGGATGTGTCACTTACTAGGCTGGGTAATGGTTGTTTACTTACAATTAAGGTTCTATCAGGTAATCTCTATCATGAGATTATCACAGCCTGGACTAGATCTCATATGCCTACAAGACCAACCATGCCCCCTCCTATTATAAGCAGCCCATTATGAGTAGACAATGCACGTAGGAAGCTATGGTGTGGGTGGGTTTAGCTTTCTGAGCTCTGCTACAGCTAAATTCTCTGATTGTGTCACAACTGCTGCACCCAGTAAACGAAGTAATACATAGCTGCAATTGGGGTCTCTTTTCCTACATTATTCTGCCCTCACATGAGGTAGCAAAAACCTGGTGACAGATTCCTTTTAACGTCTAAATCCCTCCTATAGTATTTAAAGCAGCACTAATGTGAATCTTTACTTTAAGGGCTCACTCACTCTGGTGTATAAATCAGATGAGTGAGTGAAATCCAAGAAAACATCACATTGCTCTATGACTAATGTTATTAAATGAGTCAGTGCTCATCTGCCAGTTTTTTCTCACCTTGGATCGGACTGAGAAAAAACTCACAGAATGCTGCAATTGTCAGTGAGAATCAGATCGCACTCGCCAATGCAAAACAAAAGGTGCGAATAAAAAGTCACACGGTACACAGACCATGCATGTGCCATCTGTTTTTATGCACACATCTCAAAGTAAGGCCAGGTTCACATAAGCGTATGTGTGTGTAGCACATACCTGCGTACCGATCCACATGCATCTTGCGTACATATATTTAACATTGTGTTCGCAGGGACATGCATTAGCATGCATTCGCATGCAGATATGTGGCACCCCAGGATTGCCACTGTGGCAATGCCTCCCTCACAGGGGGTGATGCCATGCCTGGAAGCAAGAAGGGATCCCCTTAACAGGTAATACTAGCATGCAACACTTTCCTGACTCAAGACCAGAAAGGGGAGCCCTAAACCCAGTTTCAGGGGAACTTCTCTGATAAGTTCTGGACTGGAGGCGGGGTTAGTCAGTCAGTCAGAGACAGTGAAGGAAGAGGAAGCAAGTGAGGAAAAGCTGGGGATAGGAGCTGCAACTGAGCTCCCCTCCAGGACTGAGAGCAGACCGGATGCCGAAGTCTGTGGTTGTGTGGGAACTGCATGCCCAGCAACTGAATCCGGAGAACAGGAGATTGCAGGTCTCCTAGCCACATCTGATGTCTGAAGGCACAGCAGCAAACTAGAAAGCCCGGAGTCACCACGAGGGAGTTGCAGTGCCCCAGAGTCCTGGTTGTTGCAGTAATGTCGTTCTGCCGCTAAGGGGAGTGATGTTATGCCTGATTGCACTAAAGGAGTTCACCTGACCAGGTATCACAGCACACATTACACTTCACACTCCGGCCACTAGGGGGAGCAAAAGGCACTATGTATTAGGCCACTCCTCACACTGGTAAAACTAGGGGTCGGATAGGAAGTTAGAACAGAACGCAGCCTGAGAGAGCTCCAGGGAGGACCTGTCAGTGGTGGGTTCCTGACAGGGGCCTAGCAGAACGAATAGAAAGCAACGGAACCGCGCTTGCACTACCTTGCGGCGGTATCCTAAGAAAGGACACGAAGAGAAGGATATTGTGGAAAGTGAGAAACGAGATCAAGCACAAAGGAGAGCCAGTAGGAGTCGTGCCTCGAGATCGGCAACTTCCTACTGAGGCGCGTAGCCGGTGACGGAACACCGAGGAAGTAACTGACTCTATGCCTTACTTCAAATACCGCAGGACAGTTAATTGTAGGTTGGCTGTCTACCATACATCACCTAAGCAGACATAGGGGGCAAGCGTGGAGAGGGGGGTCTCTAGGGTCCCAGAATAGCTCCGAGCCTTCTCATCAAACGGGTGCATCCTATCCAGATAAACTTGGGGGACGGAGAGAGAGAGAGAAAGAGAAAGAGCGAGAACAGAAGTTGTGAGGACTATCCCGAATGCTCAGCAGGGAAGAACTACAACACACAGGTGCTAGTGGTAGGCACTGATTTCCACCGACCGGTCTCAGACAGCCCTGTTGACAGTGCTCTGGATTGCGGATCCCGAAGTCTACAGTAAAAGGTAAAGAGACTGCAACCCTGTGTCCTCGTTATTGACTGCACCTCACACCATCACCACCTACATTACCGGGAAGCCCTGGGGATATACTTCACCTGTGGGAAGGTATACCATCTAGCTGCCATCACATCACCCCAGTGGACCCCAAGCAGCGTCGGTCGACCTGACCGAACACCACAGGTGACGTCACGAAACCTTAGCCAACTTTCTTCACCCCTTTTATTGGGCGCCCCTTAGCAGGGTCACAGACCGGGTCCAGCCACTGTGACAGCCCAAGAACTAAGACAAAGAGGACCGGTACCGAGTAACCCGCGGCCCTGCGTCTGGGGACGCTCCAACATGGCATCACGAACAGGATGTACTTAAGCCTGCAGAATCAGGTCATGTGTGCCTTGGAACTGTGATTGAATTGTGCTTGAACTGTGATTTATTGCAAAGACTGTGTATTGCTATTTGCTGCCAAGATTCCTGCCAAAACCGCCTCCATTGCCGCGCCACGAGGAGCGCAGGAAAAGAAGAAGGGCGTGGAGTTGTGGGCGTGAACGGACTGAGGTGCGCGAAAAGTAATGGCCGCCCAGTCTAAATATTTCTGTACCTTGAGGACGTGTCCGTCAGCAGCTGAGATCCGCCTCCTGATCCTCAATGGGGGACGGGAAAAGGATAAGGAGGACAGCAGCCACGTGGAGGACGCCATGACGAGTCACCCGGAGGAGCATCGTGACAGAGCCTTCACTGCTGATACTGATTCCCTGCAGCTTGGGATGGAGGAGCTGATCGATCAACTCCTGCAGCTGCAGGTGGAGACCGAGTCCTCATCTCAAGGAGCACCTGCGAAAGATCAATCAACGCTGGTGCCGCCCCCTGCGTCGCGACCAAAACCCCTGCCGACCCCGTTTCGGCATCCGCCGTCGGCAGAGCCAGCCGACCCCCCAGGACATCGTGGTGGCGGGTGAGTACACTGTCCCTGCCCCAGTGATGGAGGACCTGTTGGTGGGCCCAGCCGCAGCGCCACCTGCCGCCATGACTAAGACTAACTCTGAACTGACAAACCCTAATACTACTACCACAGTGGGCATTATTGCCGCTACTGAACCTACCAAAATTGACATTCGAACCCAGATTATACCTGAAAAGCCGATTAGTGACATTGATACCGCATCAGATGAGGAGTCGAACGCAGATCTTCCCAGGCCAGGAAGTGTTCGCTACCAACTGATGCCTTGCAACATACCATCGCAGAAATAAACCTCAAAACCCCGAATATGTAAATAGTTAACTGTTTCCTGCTTTTGCTGCCTTAAACCCGTCTACGGTTAACCCTTAAAGGGATCCCTTTGTTGACTCAGGATCCCTAGTGTTTTACATTTTTCGTTTGCACAAAGTTATCAGTGTTTCAAAAGACTGCCGAATCATGGACAGTGAATGATTCCCAAAATGGTTTTGTAAATAGTTTGCACCTTCTTAAAGGTGCTTCCTACTGGTTTTACAAGGAAAGAAGACTTTGCGAAGACACGATTCCAGATGAAGACGTGGAAGTTTCTTGAGTCTTGCAGTTCCTTAGTGACTTGATGATTGTTGCGCTACCTCAGAGAAGACTGATTTTCCCCTCTTAAAGGGAATGTTATTTGATGCTTTTTGATAATGATGCCTTAAGTAGTAAGATAGTGAAAATGTTTGTATAGTACATGCCATGTAGCTAGAGAGCTAGAAAGTGAACCCGAAGGGGTTAGTGAGTCTGAGAACCATAGAGAGATGGTTTGCCGTGGACCTAGAAGAAGGGATGCAGTAGACCCAGACGAGTAGCTAGGCAGTTCTGCATGTGTGAAGTCGAAGAAGTAAAAGAGAAAGTTAGCTTTGTACCATAGTGTTTTGTAGTAAGCCTTTAGTGGGTTCAGCTTATACGCCCTTAAAGGAAAAGTTAAATTATTGTTCAAAGATTTGCACTTAGTAGAATACCCGGCTGGGTAATAGGAATTATTTATAGTCAGTAGAATAGAATGTTATTTAAAATATTTAAACATGTTTCTGTTTGTAACGTTCAAGAGACCTCACCTCCCATAAAGGGAAGCTTTGTTATATTTACTTGTTTAAAGCATTCCAAAATTTTGTATGTTCTTTTCTAATAACTATTGTTGTTCTTCTTTTCCCAGTCCGGGAGTACTGGATTTAACCGGGGGAGAGTGCAGCACCCCAGAGTCCTGGTCGTTGCAGTAATGTCGCTCTGCCGCTAAGGGGAGTGATGTTATGTCTGATTGCACTAAAGGAGTTCACCTGACCAGGTATCACAGCACACATTACACTTCACACTCCGGCCACTAGGGGGAGCAAAAGGCACTATGTATTAGGCCACTCCTCACACTGGTAAAACTAGGGGTTGGATAGGAAGTTAGAACAGAACGCAGCCTGGGAGAGCTCCAGGGAGGACCTGTCAGTGGTGGGTTCCTGACAGGGGCCTAGCAGAACGAATAGAAAGCAACGGAACTGCGCCTGCACTACCTTGCGGCGATATCCTAAGAAAGGATGCGAAGAGAAGGATATTGTGGAAAGTGAGAAACGAGATCAAGCACAAAGGAGAGCCAGTAGGAGTCGTGCCTCAAGATTGGCAACTTCCTACTGAGGCGCGTAGCTGGTGACCGGAACACCGAGGAAGTAACTGACTCTATGCCTTACTTCAAATACCGCAGGACAGTTAATTATAGGTTGGCTGTCTGTTGTGAATTCTGTTATCAAACTCCCTCCTGTGGTCATGAATGGTACTTCGGCGAGTTCTGTCCATGGACTCCCTCTGGTGGCTGTGAGTGGAGCTGCTGGTTCTGAGGTTCCTTCCACAGGAGACTTAGTTTATTATTTGGCTGGCTGCTCTATTTAACTCCACTCAGATCGTTACTCCATGCCAGCTGTCAATGTTCTTGTACTGGTTCAGTTCGTTCTTGGATCTTTCTGGTGTCCTGTCTACTCCAGCAGATGCTAAGTCCCTGCTAGTTAATTATTTGTTCATTGTTTTCTTGTCCAGCTTGCTTTCATGATTTTGCCTTGCTAGCTGGAAGCTCTGGGATGCAGAGTGGCACCTCCGCACCGTGAGTCGGTGCGGGGGTCTTTTTGCACACTCTGCGTGGTCTTTTTGTAGTTTTTGTGCTGACCACAAAGATACCTTTCCTATCCTCAGTCTGTTTAGTAAGTCTGGCCTCCTTTGCTGAAACCTGTTTCATTTCTGTGTTTGTGACTTTCATCTTAACTCACAGTCAATATATGTGGGGGGCTGCCTTTTCCTTTGGGGAATTTCTCTGAGGCAAGGTAGGCTTTATTTTCTATCTCTAGGGCTAGTTAGCTCTTAGGCTGTGAAGAGGCATCTAGGCAGAGTTAGGTACGCTCCACGGCTATTTCTAGTGTGTGTGATAGGATTAGGGGTTGCGGTCAGCAGAGCTCCCACTTCCCAGAGCTTGTCCTGTGATAGTTTAACCATCAGGTCGTTCTGGGTGCTCCTAACCACCAGGTCCATAACAGCTGTCTACCATACATCACCTAAGCAGACATAGGGGGCAAGCGTGGAGAGGGGCGTCTCTAGGGTCCCAGAATAGCTCCGAGCCTTCCTGTCAAATGGGTGCGTCCTATCCAGATAAACTTGGGGGATGGAGAGAGAGGGAAAGAGAAAGAACGAGAACAGAAAGTGTGAGGACTATTCCGAATGCTCAGCAGGGAAGAAATACAACACACAGGCGCTAGTGGTAGGCACTGATTTCCACCTGCAAAGGGAACTCTGGATGTGCCTTCGGACCGGCCGGTCTCAGACAGCCCTGTTGACAGTGCTCTGGATTGTGGATCCCGAAGTCTACAGTAAAAGGTAAAGAGACTGCAACCCTGTGTCCTCGTTATTGACTGCACCTCACGCCATCGCCACCTACATTACTGGGAAGCCCTGGGGATATACTTCACCTGTGGGAAGGTATACCATCTAGCTGCCATCACATCACCCCAGTGGACCCCAAGCAGCGTCGGTCGACCTGACTGAACACCACAGGTGGCGTCACGAAACCTTAGCCGACTTTCATCACCCCTTTTATTGGGCGCCCCTTAGCAGGGTCACGGACCGGGTCCAGCCACCGTGACAGCCCAAGAACTGAGACAGAGAGGACCGGTACCGAGTAACTCGCGGCCCTGCGTCTGGGGGCGCTCCAGAGTGACATCAGGAAAGGGCTCGAGCTGCCTGCCATGTGGGTAGTGTTCCACTAAAAGGACAGACTGAGAGAGGGACTTAAAGAGAGATTAAGGCATCAAGAACCTAATGAACAGCGCATTAGGAAGGCTTCCAACCCCACCTGGCTAGGGGGATTCTGAACTGCTTCCAGGCTGCCAGGATCTCCAATACCACCTATACTTGTGCTCCGGACTACACCTACAATTAAATGTAAAGTAACTACAGTTCCTGTGTCCTCCAATCATTCCTGCACCCTAGCATCCACAACCCCTCATAGACTGTACCTGTAGCCCTGGGACCCCGCTCCACCTGTGGGGAGCAGTACCATCCCAGCTACATCACCATTGGCCCCAGTGGACTCCCTAAGCAGCATCGGCCATTTATAGCCGAATACCACAGAAGGCATCATGATCAAACCCCTACAAATATTCCCTCATCCATTTATTGCATACCCAGGCCATGGACTGGGTCACCGCTGCCGTGACCACCCCTTTAAGAGTCGTGCGACCCGGTTCAGAGTGCCCCACGGCCCTAGTGGGTGTTGCAGTTGCGCACACAGGCGTAGATTTGCAGTGTGCGGCAATTGAAACATGTTGCATTTTTTGAGGCATCAATTTAGTGCAGACGTACACATGCAGATGAGTGCGTCAAAACAACGCATTACGGTCTATGGGAATGCATTGGTGCGCAAGGACATGCGTACGCATGCCTTTGATACTCATGCGTACTTCACACTAATCATGTCCAGGAAATGATGTAACCACTTGCAATATCTCTGATGTATAAAAGGGGGTCTGGAGACAGGTAGTCCATTACTCTCAAGACTCTGGAGGCAAGCACAAGACTCTGGACAAGACTCTGGATGTAAGTATAGAAGCTTTGAAAATGTTTGTCTGTCTCTCACTGCATTTTGTACTCTGTAATTATGTTTTGCTTTCTGTTCCTTCTAGACTGTGTTTTTTTTTCCTGTCCTGGACTCCTTGCCTGGCTTGCTCCTTCCTTTCCGTGATTAATTGTTGTGGATTGCTCATGTGGCCCTGTGTAAGTATGAGTGTGTGTACTGTTGTGAATTCCGCTCTTGGGCTCCCTCCGGTGGTTGTAAGTGGCACTTTTGTGAGTTCTGCTCTTGGGCTCCCTCCGGTGGTTTTAAGTGGAATGGCTGCTCCTTGGATTTAGCAGTCAGCAGCTGCTTCCACTGATTGTCTATTCTGCTCGGCTATTTAGCCTGGCTCTTTCCTTCAGCTGGTGCCACTTGTCAATGGTTCCTGGTTGGATTCACATCTCTTTGGATTTCCCTGTTATCCTGACCAGTTCAGCAAAGCTAAGTCCTTGCTTGCTCTTTTCTGTCCACAGGTTGTGGACTTATCCGTTCTGTGCTTTCTATGTTTGTCCAGCTTGTCAGTATGAATTAATTCTGTGTAGCTGGAAGCTCTGGGAAGCAGATTTACCCTCCACATCTTTAGTCAGGTGTGGAGATTTTTGTAAACTCTGTGTGGATTTTTTGTAGTGTTTTATACTGACCGCACAGTATTCCATCCTGTCCTATCTGTCTAGCTAGACTGGCCTCCTGTGCTCATCCTGGTTTCATTCTGTGTATGTCTTTTCCCTCTCCACTCACAGTCATTACTTGTGGGGGGCTATCTATCCTTTGGGGATTTTCTCTGAGGCAAGATAGTTTTCCTGTTTCTATCTTTAGGGGTAGTTAGTTCTCAGACTGTGACGAGGTGCCTAGGGAGTGTCAGGAGCATCCCACGGCTACTTCTAGTGTTGTGTTGAGCTTAGGGACTGCGGTCAGTAGAGGTACCACTTCCTTCAGAGCTCGTCCCATGTTGCTCCTAAACCACCAGATCATAACAGTGTACTATGTTGCTCTGTCCAGTCACACACTCTGCCCAGTTTAACACCCTTCATCACTTTGTGTCTTATGTACTGATGGGCGAGCACTAAACTTGTAGGCCTAATGCAGTGTTGTTTCAACAACTACTTAACGAGAGCTTGAAGATAGTAGCTAGGGAGAGGCAACCTGGAGAACACCTTGGAGCGGCAGACACCGTCTCTACAACCAAGACCCCACTTGTAGGCCTAATGCAGTGTTGTTTCAACAACTACTTAACGAGAGCCTGAAAATTGAATTTCAGGACAGGAAACCAGGAGAACAGCACGGAGCGGCATACACCGTTAGCAGGCCCCAACCCAACTAGTAGGCCAAATGCAGTGTAATATTAACAACTACTTAACGAGAGCCTGAAAATGGAAGTTCAGGACAGGAAACCAGGAGAACAGCAAGGAGCGGCAGACACCGTTAGTAGGCCCCAACCCAACTAGTAGGCCAAATGCAGTTGTTCCATTTAACAACTATTTAACAAGAGCCTGAAGATAGAAGCTCAGGAAAGGCAACCAGGAGAACAACTTGGAGCGGCAGACACTGTTAGTAGGCCCCAACCAAACTAGTAGCCCCACTGCAGTTGTAAAATTCCGATAGGCTGAAAACCTGATAATTGCACGTAATTTTTTTAAAAGAGGGCAGCTGTATTGGGTGGCGCTGCCAGACACTGTTAGTAAGCCTTACACCACAAAGTTGGCTCGACGCAGGTTTAAAAAATGTTACATGGGTACACGGTCTGCATTGGTGTGCTCAGTGGAGGGCATTTGGAAGGAGGAACTGCAGAAACACTTAGTAGGCCTAAAATTTAAAAAAATAGGCTCAAAGCAGTTTGAATTATCTTGCAGGGGTACACAGGCAGCATTGGTGTGGTCAGCGGGGGACAATTGAAGGAGGGACCGCAGACACACTTAGTAGGCCTAAAATTAAAAAAAATAGGCTCAGAGCACCTTCGATTATGTGGCAGGGGTACACAGGCAGCATTGGTGTGGTCAGCGGAGGACGATTGGAAGGAGTGTCTGACACAGTTAGTACTCCCAAAAAAAAAAATAGATGTTAATGTCTCGCAAAACAACAAAAACCAAAAAAAAAAGGGTGGCATACTTAGGTACAGGGGTGGGCTCCTCTGCTGAATTTCAGACATAGTAATTTGGCACCAAGTATTTATTGGTGTCAATATAGGACACTGACCCTGACTACTTTAACTAGCATCATACATGTCAACAAATTGGTATTGTTAGTGCCAGGCATTGAAGGATGTCAGCACATAGACTAAACATTGGTGGAGCTGTGAGAGATAATTTTGCAAGTGGTAAAACAGTGTTTGAGCTGGGGGGGGGAACTCTCTTGTGGCCGGCGGTACAGGCCCAGGGCCCCTCATGTTACAACGGTGTGTCTGACGTTGGGTGCGCGCCACCACCGCCAGAGACACTTTATTGTACTATGAGGGACCCAGTGGCAGTGCCGTCGGCCAAAAGCGGGCACACCCACCTCTTCAGACAAACGGCACTCTCACGGGTGCTTGCGCTAAGTGGCGAGACCACGGCCCCGTGGGGGGAGTTAGCCCATTTAGGGAGGTGTAAACATGTCGTATGCTGGACAAACAGCTGCTGCAAATTAAGAGATTGGAACAGTCAGTAAGACTTTCCCGGTGTCAGCCGGGAAAGGTGGGGCAAAATAATTAGAAATCCATGAGTGGTTCATTTTAATGAAGGTTAGATCATCAACATTTTGGGTAGCCAGACGAGTCTTTTTTTCAGTCAATATTGAACCAGCAGCACTGAATACTCTTTCTGATAGCACAATAGCTGCTGGGCAAGCAAGCTCCTGCAATGCATATTCTGCCAATTCAGGCCAGGTGTCTATTTTGGATGCCCAGTAATCAAATGGGAATGACGGTTGAGGGAGAACATCGATAAGGGATGAAAAATAGTTAGTAACCATACTGGACAAATGTTGTCTCCTGTCACTTTGAATTGATGCTGCCGTACCTGTCCTGTCTGCGGTCATTGCGAAATCACTCCACAACCTGGTCAGAAAACCCCTCTGTCCAACGCCACTTCTGATTTGTGCACCTCTAACACCTCTGCCCTGTTGCCCCCTGCAGCTCGTGTGAGTACCATCACCGACGCTGTGTGCTGGGAATGCCTGAATCAAACGGTCTACAAGAGTTGCTTGTTTGGTTGCTAATATTTGTTCGAGGTTCTCATGTGGCATGATATTTTGCAATTTGCCTTTATAGCGAGGATCGAGGAGGCAGGCCAGCAACCAGTAATCGTCATCATCGGTCATCATTTTAATAATGCGTGGGTCCCTTTTGAGGATACGTAAGGTATAATCCGCCATGTGGGCCAAAGTTCCAGTTGTCAAATCTGCGGTTGTGCTGGGTTGAGGGGCAGTTTCAGGCAAATCTATGTCACTTGTCTCCCCCAAAAAACCTGAACCCGGCCTTGCAACGCCACCAGTTTCTATTGGCCCCGGAGAAGCTTCCTCATTCAAAAAATACTCATCCCCATCATCCTCCCCGTCCTCCTCCTCTTCGCCCGCTACCTCGTCCTGTAGACTGCCCTGACCAGACAATGGCTGACTGTCATCAAGGCTTCCCTCTTCCTCGGCTGCAGACGCCTGCTCCTTTATGTGCGTCAAACTTTGCATCAGCAGACGCGTTAGGGGGATGCTCATGCTTATTATGGCGTTGTCTGCACTAACCAGCCATGTGCATTCCTCAAAACACTGAAGGACTTGACACAGGTCTTGTAGCTTCGACCACTGCAAGCCTGACAACTCCATGTCTGCCATCCAACTGCCTGCCCGTGTATGTGTATCCTCCCACAAATACATAACAGCACGCTTCTGTTCGCACAGTCTCTGAAGCATGTGCAGTGTGGAGTTCCACCTTGTTGCAACGTCGATGATTAGGCGATGCTGGGGAAGGTTCAAAGACTGCTGATGGTTCTGCATACGGCTGGAGTGTACGGGCGAACGGCGGATATGCGAGCAAAGTCTGCGCACTTTGAGGAGCAGGTCGGGTAACCCTGGATAACTTTTCAGGAAGCACTGCACCACCAGGTTTAAGGTGTGAGCCAGGCAAGGAATGTGTTTCAGTTGTGAAAGGGCTATGGCAGCCATAAAATTCCTTCCGTTATCACTCACTACCTTGCCTGCCTCAAGATGTACAGTGCCCAGCCATGACTGAGTTTCTTGCTGCAAGAACTCGGACAGAACTTCTGCGGTGTGTCTGTTGTCGGCCAAACACTTCATTGCCAATACAGCCTGCTGACGCTTGCCACTAGCTGTCCTATAATGGGACACCTTGTGTGCAACAGTGGCAGCTGCGGATGGAGTGCTCGTGCGACTGCGGTCTGTGGACGAGCTCTCGCTTCTGCAGGAGGACGAGGAGGAGGGGGGCGAATGCCTACAGCCAACTGTTTCCTAGACCGTGGGCTAGGCAGAACTGTCCCAATATTGCTGTCCCCTGTGGACCCTGCATCCACCACATTAACCCAGTGTGCCGTGATGGACACGTAACGTCCCTGGCTACGCCTACTGGTCCATGCATCTGTTGTCAGGTGCACCTTTGTACTCACAGATTGCCTGAGTGCATGGACGATGCGGTCTTTTACATGCTGGTGGAGGGCTGGGATGGCTTTTCTCGAAAAGAAGTGTCGACTGGGTAGCTCGTAGCGTGGTACAGCGTAGTCCATCAGGGCTTTGAAAGCTTCACTTTCAACTAACCGGTAGGGCATCATCTCTAACGAGATTAGTCTAGCAATGTGGGCGTTCAAACCCTGTGTACGCGGATGCAAGGATGAGTACTTCCTTTTCCTAATGAGACAACACAGAAAAAAATGGAGTTCCATACGAAAATAATAAATATAAATATATTTTATTAAAGTTACATAGAAAAAAAATATAAAAACAAAAATACCAAAGGGAAGCAAGGAGACCCTAGTAAAAAACATCCTGATCCCAGGCACAGACATAAATATAATTACCATGGTGTTAGTAGAAAAAGCACCTATATAATATGTAAAATGAGATATGGGGTATTTCTATATACATCTCTGGCTAACAATAGCATACAATACAAAACACCCTATCACAATAGGCAGTAATTGTTTCTATGTGGACAAGTGTCATCATAAATAAGAGAAACAAAAACCATTCAAGACACATATAGGAAGCACACTGTCTTACCCATGGTATAAGTGATCAGCGCCTGGGACCCTGGAGCGACCCCCCTAACGCGCGTTTCGCGTAGCTTTTTCAAAGAGGGAAGTGGAGGGCAATTGGAAGGAGGAACTGCAGAAACACTTAGTAGGCCTAAAATTTAAAAAAATAGGCTCAAAGCAGTTTGAATTATCTTGCAGGGGTACACAGGCAGCATTGGTGTGGTCAGCGGGGGACAATTGAAGGAGGGACCGCAGACACACTTAGTAGGCCTAAAATTAAAAAAAATAGGCTCAGAGCACCTTCGATTATGTGGCAGGGGTACACAGGCAGCATTGGTGTGGTCAGCGGAGGACGATTGGAAGGAGTGTCTGACACAGTTAGTACTCCCAAAAAAAAAAATAGATGTTAATGTCTCGCAAAACAACAAAAACCAAAAAAAAAGGGTGGCATACTTAGGTACAGGGGTGGGCTCCTCTGCTGAATTTCAGACATAGTAATTTGGCACCAAGTATTTACTGGTGTCAATATAGGACACTGACCCTGACTACTTTAACTAGCATCATACATGTCAACAAATTGGTATTGTTAGTGCCAGGCATTGAAGGATGTCAGCGCATAGACTAAACATTGGTGGAGCTGTGAGAGATAATTTTGCAAGTGGTAGAACAGTGTTTGAGCTGGGGGGGGAACTCTCTTGTGGCCGGCGGTACAGGCCCAGGGCCCCTCATGTTACAACGGTGTGTCTGACGTTGGGTGCGCGCCACCACCGCCAGAGACACTTTATTGTACTATGAGGGACCCAGTGGCAGTGCCGTCGGCCAAAAGCGGGCACACGCACCTCTTCAGACAAACGGCACTCTCACGGGTGCTTGCGCTAAGTGGCGAGACCACGGCCCCGTGGGGGGAGTTAGCCCATTTAGGGAGGTGTAAACATGTTGTATGCTGGACAAACAGCTGCTGCAAATTAAGAGATTGGAACAGTCAGTAAGACTTTCCCGGTGTCAGCCGGGAAAGGTGGGGCAAAATAATTAGAAATCCATGAGTGGTTCATTTTAATGAAGGTTAGATCATCAACATTTTGGGTAGCCAGACGAGTCTTTTTTTCAGTCAATATTGAACCAGCAGCACTGAATACTCTTTCTGATAGCACAATAGCTGCTGGGCAAGCAAGCTCCTGCAATGCATATTCTGCCAATTCAGGCCAGGTGTCTATTTTGGATGCCCAGTAATCAAATGGGAATGACGGTTGAGGGAGAACATCGATAAGGGATGAAAAATAGTTAGTAACCATACTGGACAAATGTTGTCTCCTGTCACTTTGAATTGATGCTGCCGTACCTGTCCTGTCTGCGGTCATTGCGAAATCACTCCACAACCTGGTCAGAAAACCCCTCTGTCCAACGCCACTTCTGATTTGTGCACCTCTAACACCTCTGCCCTGTTGCCCCCTGCAGCTCATGTGAGTACCATCACCGACGCTGTGTGCTGGGAATGCCTGAATCAAACGGTCTACAAGAGTTGCTTGTTTGGTTGCTAATATTTGTTTGAGGTTCTCATGTGGCATGATATTTTGCAATTTGCCTTTATAGCGAGGATCGAGGAGGCAGGCCAGCAACCAGTAATCGTCATCATCGGTCATCATTTTAATAATGCGTGGGTCCCTTTTGAGGATACGTAAGGTATAATCCGCCATGTGGGCCAAAGTTCCAGTTGTCAAATCTGCGGTTGTGCTGGGTTGAGGGGCAGTTTCAGGCAAATCTATGTCACTTGTCTCCCTCAAAAAACCTGAACCCGGCCTTGCAAAGCCACCAGTTTCTATTGGCCCCGGAGAAGCTTCCTCATTCAAAAAATACTCATCCCCATCATCCTCCCCGTCCTCCTCCTCTTCGCCCGCTACCTCGTCCTGTAGACTGCCCTGACCAGACAATGGCTGACTGTCATCAAGGCTTCCCTCTTCCTCGGCTGCAGACGCCTGCTCCTTTATGTGCGTCAAACTTTGCATCAGCAGACGCGTTAGGGGGATGCTCATGCTTATTATGGCGTTGTCTGCACTAACCAGCCGTGTGCATTCCTCAAAACACTGAAGGACTTGACACAGGTCTTGTAGCTTCGACCACTGCAAGCCTGACAACTCCATGTCTGCCATCCAACTGCCTGCCCGTGTATGTGTATCCTCCCACAAATACATAACAGCACGCTTCTGTTCGCACAGTCTCTGAAGCATGTGCAGTGTGGAGTTCCACCTTGTTGCAACGTCGATGATTAGGCGATGCTGGGGAAGGTTCAAAGACTGCTGATGGTTCTGCATACGGCTGGAGTGTATGGGCGAACGGCGGATATGCGAGCAAAGTCTGCGCACTTTGAGGAGCAGGTCGGGTAACCCTGGATAACTTTTCAGGAAGCACTGCACCACCAGGTTTAAGGTGTGAGCCAGGCAAGGAATGTGTTTCAGTTGTGAAAGGGCTATGGCAGCCATAAAATTCCTTCCGTTATCACTCACTACCTTGCCTGCCTCAAGATGTACAGTGCCCAGCCATGACTGAGTTTCTTGCTGCAAGAACTCGGACAGAACTTCTGCGGTGTGTCTGTTGTCGGCCAAACACTTCATTGCCAATACAGCCTGCTGACGCTTGCCACTAGCTGTCCTATAATGGGACACCTTGTGTGCAACAGTGGCAGCTGCGGATGGAGTGCTCGTGCGACTGCGGTCTGTGGACGAGCTCTCGCTTCTGCAGGAGGATGAGGAGGAGGGGGGCGAATGCCTACAGCCAACTGTTTCCTAGACCGTGGGCTAGGCAGAACTGTCCCAATATTGCTGTCCCCTGTGGACCCTGCATGCACCACATTAACCCAGTGTGCCGTGATGGACACGTAACGTCCCTGGCTACGCCTACTGGTCCATGCATCTGTTGTCAGGTGCACCTTTGTACTCACAGATTGCCTGAGTGCATGGACGATGCGGTCTTTTACATGCTGGTGGAGGGCTGGGATGGCTTTTCTCGAAAAGAAGTGTCGACTGGGTAGCTCGTAGCGTGGTACAGCGTAGTCCATCAGGGCTTTGAAAGCTTCACTTTCAACTAACCGGTAGGGCATCATCTCTAACGAGATTAGTCTAGCAATGTGGGCGTTCAAACCCTGTGTACGCGGATGCAAGGATGAGTACTTCCTTTTCCTAATGAGACAACATTAGGGATTCCCTCTTTGAAAAAGCTACGCGAAACGCGCGTTAGGGGGGTCGCTCCAGGGTCCCAGGCGCTGATCACTTATACCATGGGTAAGACAGTGTGCTTCCTATATGTGTCTTGAATGGTTTTTGTTTCTCTTATTTATGGTGACACTTGTCCACATAGAAACAATTACTGCCTATTGTGATAGGGTGTTTTGTATTGTATGCTATTGTTAGCCAGAGATGTATATAGAAATACCCCATATCTCATTTTACATATTATATAGGTGCTTTTTCTACTAACACCATGGTAATTATATTTATGTCTGTGCCTGGGATCAGGATGTTTTTTACTAGGGTCTCCTTGCTTCCCTTTGGTATTTTTGTTTATATATTTTTTTTCTATGTAACTTTAATAAAATATATTTATATTTATTATTTTCGTATGGAACTCCATTTTTTTCTGTGTTGTTTCAAGTATTGGGAGTATACGTTATTGTCCCCAAGTATTTACATGGATAGAACCGGACATCTATTCAAATTTGTGGATGTTTTATGTGGGATCCATGTTATTTCTGTGAGTGTGTTCACTTTTCCTAATGAGAGTCTCATGTAGGGTGAGCTGGACTGGAGAGCTGCAGATCATGGAACTAGCGGGCGGGCTGGTGGACATGGCAGACTGAGAGAGGGTTGGAGATGGTATTCTTGCTGGTGCCCTACATGCAGTGTTTCCTACCACGAACCTGGTGATTCCCTGACTGCTTTGGCCTGGCGACGAAACCTGCACATTCACTGCAGGTGGTGCGAGAAATGGTGGGCTTACAGTGAGGGAAGGGATGTAGCGTTGCTGACTAGCTTCATTGGCCGAGGGTGCTACAACCTTAAGGGACGTTTGGTAGTTAGTCCAGGCTTGTAAATGCATGGTGGTTAAATGTCTACGCATGCAACTTGTATTTAGACTTTTAAGATTCTGACCTCTGCTTAAGGTAGTTGAACATTTTTGACAGATGACTTTGTGCTGATCATTTGGATGTTTTTTAAAAAAATGCCAGACTGCACTCTTTCTACTATCGGATACCTTTTCAGGCATTGTAGACTGAGCTTCTTTAACCGGATGGCCACGCTGTCCTACAACTGGTTTTGGTTTTGCCACGCATTTTTGGCCAGATACGGGCCTGGCAGATGGAACCTGTTGCGATGTTGATGCCTGCTGCGGCTCCTCCTCCTCCGCTTCAGAGCTACTGCCGCCTGCACAGTGTTCCCCCAATGGCTGCCAATCAGGGTCAACAACTGGGTCATCTATGACATCCTCTTCTATCTCGTGTTCAACTTCATCTGTGTCACCATGTAAGCCGGTGGTATAGCGTTCGTGACGGGGCACCATAGTCTCATCAGGGTCTGATTCTGGATCAGTACACTGCGAGGGCAATGTTCTGATCTGAGTCAAAGGAACAGCATAGTAATCTGGCTGTGGCTGTGCATCTGTGCACTCCATGTCCGATTCAACTTGTAATGGGCATGGCCTGTTAACTATTTCACTTTCTAACCCAGGAATGGTATGTGTAAAGAGCTCCATGGAGTAACCCGTTGTGTCGCCTGACGCATCCTTCTCTGTTATTCTTGGTGAAGAAGACAAGGAAGCGACTTGTCCCTGACCGTGAACATCCACTAACGACGCGCTGCTTTTACATTTAGCAGTTTCAGAAGAGGAGGCGAAAGAGCTAGAGGCTGAGTCAGCAAGGAAAGCCAAAACTGGTTCTTGCTGCTCCGGCTTTAAAAGCGGTTTTTCTACTCCCAGAAAAGGGAGCGTTCGAGGCCTTGTGTAGCCAGACGACGAACCTGGCTCAACAACTCGAGACTTAGGTGCTATATTGCTTTTCCCACGACCACCTGATGCTCCACCACCACTACCATCATTACCAGCTGGCAATGACCGCCCACGGCCACGACCTCTTCCACCAGACTTCCTCATTGTTTGAAAAACATAACCAAACTAACGGTATTTGTTACTGTAAAACCAGTTACAAGGTGAACTCAAACTTCTGTTGGATTTATATATCCCTTTATAGATGGGTGAGACAGCAGGGAAAATCAGGCCCAATGTATAACAGTACACAGCTTCAGTGGCAGACAGATATGCCACTAACAGGACTGACGCAGATGCAGGCACTACCAATAGAAATCTCCCCCTTTTTATTTTTTCTGGGAGAATATTGAAGAAATGTGGCCCACTCATATACAGTATATGTTCTGTGGCATAAAATGAAAGACAGATGCCACACACGACTGGCACTGAGGCAGAATTGCCAATCTTAATCTCCCACTTTTTTATTTATTGGAGAATTGGCAAGAAATCAGGCCCACTGTTAGACTGTATGTTTTCTGTGGCACAAAATGAGAGACAGATGCCACACACAGGACTGGCACTGAGGCAGAATTGCCAATCCTAATCTCCCACTATTTTTTTTCCAGGGAGAATTATAAAAAAATCAGGCCCAGTATTACACCCTAGGTTTTCTGTGGCACAAAATTAAAGACAGATGCCACACACACGACTGGCACTGAGGCAGAATTGTCAATCCTAATCTCCCACAATTTTTTTTTTCTGGGACAATTGTCAAAAAATCTGGCCCAGTGTTACACACTAGGTTTAATGTGGCACAAAATGAGAGACTGATGGCACACACAGGACTGGCACTGAGGCAGAAATGCCAATCTTAATCTCCCACTTTTTTTTTTCCTGGGAGAATTTTAAAAAAATCTGGCCCAGTATTACACACTAGGTTTTCTGTGGCACAAAATTAAAGACAGATGCCACACACACGACTGGCACTGAGGCAGAATTGCCAATTTTATTCTCCCACTATTTTTTTTTCTGGGAGAATTTAAAAAAAATCTGGCCCAGTATTACACACTAGGTTTTCTGTGGCACAAAATTAAAGACAGATGCCACACACACGACTGGCACTGAGGCAGAATTGCCAATCTTAATATCCCACTATTTTTTTTTTATTTATGGGAGAATTGGCAAGAAATCAGGCCCACTGTTAGACTGTATGTTTTCTGTGGCACAAAATGAGAGACAGATGCCATACACAGGACTGGCACTGAGGCAGAAATGGCAATCTTAATCTCCCACTTTTTTTGTAACTTTATTGTGGGAGAATTGTCAAGAAATCAGGCCCAGTGTTACACACTAGGTTTTCTGTGGCACAAAATGAGAGACAGATGTCACACACAGGACTTGCACAGAGGCAGAATGGCCAATCTTAATCTCCCACTATTTTTTTTTTCCGGGAGAATTTAAAAAAAATCTGGCCCAGTATTACACACTAGGTTTTCTGTGGCACAAAATTAAAGACATGCCACACACAGCACTGGCACTGAGGCAGAATTGCCAATCTTAATCTCCCACTATTTTTTATTTATTTATGGGAAAATTGGCAAGAAATCAGGCCCACTGTTAGACTGTATGCTTTCTGTGCCAGAAAATGAGACAGATGCCACACACAGGACTGCCACTGATGCAGATTTGCCAATTTTAATCAGCACCCTTTTTTTTTCCTTCAGGGAGACTAGTGAATAAATCTGGGCCACTGTATTAGAGTATATTTTCTGTGGCAGAAAATGGCTTGAAGAGATATAACAAAAAAAAAAAAAGGGATTGTCCTACAATTACTATCTCCCTGCAGTAATCTCAGCAAAGTATGGCAGGCAGCAATAACAAGGAGTGGACTGCTGCACAAAAAAGTCAAAAGTGTGGAAAAACAAACAAGATAGCTGTGCAGAAAGGAAGGAGCAACAGGATTTGTGCTTTGAAAAAAGCAGTTGGTTTGCACAGCGGCGTACAAACAGCAATGCAGCTATCAGGGAGCCTTCTAGGGCAGCCCAATGAGCTACAGCGCTGAGGAAAAAAAATCTAGCCTCCACTGTCCCTGCAAACAAAAGGTGGTGTTGGACAGTGGAAATCGCTACAGCACAAGCGGTTTGGGGGTTAATGTGCCCTGCCTAACGCTATCCCTGCTTCTGACGAAGCGGCAGCAACCTCTCCCTATACTCAGATCGGCAGCAGTAAGATGGCGGTCGGCGTGCATGCCCCTTTATAGCCCCTGTGACGCGGCAGAAAGCAAGCCAATCACTGTAATGCCCTTCTCTAAGATGGTGGGGACTGAGACCTATGTCATCACGCTGCCCACACTCTGCGTCCACCTTCATTGGCTGAGAAATGGCGCTTTTCGCATCATTGAAACGCGACTTTGGCGCGAAAGTCACGTACCGCGGGGCCGACCCCACACAGGGTTCGGGTTGGGTTTCATGAAACCCGACTTTGCCAAAAGTCGGCGACTTATGAAAATGACCGATCCATTTCACTCAACCCTACTTTCAACCACTACAAATGCATTCACTGGGAAATGTCATTGTAACATTTAACAATCCTAGCTGGCCATGTGGTGTGTGACACATAAGCAGACCCATCTTGTTTCATTTATGAAGGTGGGACTCTTAAAGTCACAGGGCCTATTTTTACTGGTGTATTAGGTGGCATTAATCTTCTTAAAAGGCCATTATGAAACAGTGGGTCTCCTAAGCTGTTGTAGCCTATGCTGTGGGGGGATGGGCTGCCAAGAATTACGACGCACCACAATACCCCTGTCATAAGATATCTAGGAGGGCCTCATGAAAAAATGTTGCATTGAATGCAAGGCCTGCCTGCTACCAATTCATATGCCCCCCCTTATGCCTTGGAATCCACATACTGGATGGGCCCATGAAAATCCACTTCACAATACGCATTTAGTGATCCATACTCCTTTGTTTTATACATTGGCAGGAAGACGAGCCCTACTGCATAGTCAGTCATAAGCACCCCATTAGGCCCTGGAACCCACATGCTGGATAGGCGCATTCAAATCCTCTTCACAATATGCATTTTGTACTCTGGTACTCCTTTGTTTTACACATTGGCAGCAAGGCCAGCACTGCTGCATAGTCAGTCGTATGCACCCCATTAGGCCTTGGAACCCACATACTCGATGGGCGCATGAAAATCCACTTCACAATATGCATTTTGTGCGCTATACTCCTTTTTTTAAAAAACATTGAAAGGAAGGCCAGCCCTGCTGCATAGTCATATGCACCCCATTAGGCCCTGGAACTCACATACTGGATGGGCCCATGAAAATCCACTTCACAATATGCATTTTGTGCTCTATACTCCTTTTTTTTTTAAACATTGAAAGGAAGGCAAGCCCTGTTGCATAGTCATATGCACCCCATTAGGCCCTGGAACCCACATAGGCTACGTTCACATTAGCGTCATGCGACGCAGCGTCGCCGACGCACGACAACGCATGCGTCATGCGCCCCTATCTTTATCATTGGGGACGCATGCGTTGCGTTGTCGTGCGTTTTTGGAAAAACGCACGACGCATGCGTCGTTTCACCGCACCTGGGTGGTGTCGGAGACGCTACATGTTGCATTTTTGTAGCGTCTAAAAAACGCATGCGTCGCACTTGTGTCGCTAGTGCGTCGTCATTGCATTACAATTTCACATTGAAACCAATTGACAACGCACTTGCGTCGCGTGTGTGCGTCGTGCGTGCGTTGTGCGACGCATGCGTCGTTAAATAAAATTAAACAAAAAAGTGTCTAGACAGTGACTAGACAGTGAAAACAGTGATAAAAACATCCCCCATATATAAAGAAAATGTTGGATTGTTTGTCACTTCTGCTGCAGCATCTAGAGGCAAGACTTCACACCAGACTTCTTCTACTTTTATTCATCTGCTGTCCAGAGATGTAAGTATAGAATGATTCTGTGCATTTTCGACATGTTTTATTTTTAAATTGTTTTTGCAAGTTGTGTATTATATTCTGCACTGTGGTTGTTTAAAGATATTGTTGTATTTTTAGTCTGGTTGTGATGTATGGCGTTGTATAGGATGGCGTTTTATTGTCTGCGGCCTTGATTATTGTTCTTTCCAGGATAGATTTTTCTTTTCCATTTATTGGTTTGGGGGTGTTTTTTTGTATTCAGTTGTGATGTTTTATTCTTGCATTATATGAATTTTATTGTCTCCGGCCATGGTGGTTTTATTGTAAAGTATGGTAGTATAGAATGATTCTGCGCCCTGTTATTAAATGTAATAATTTTTATTGCAAGTTGTGTATTATGTTCTGCACTGTGGTTGTGTAAAGACATTGTTGTATGTTTCTGGTTGTGATGTATGGCGTTGTATGGCCTTTCATTGTCTCCGGCCCTGTCGGTTTTATTGTAAAGTATGGTAGTATAGAATGATTCTGCGCCCTTTTATTAAATGTAATAATTTGTATTGCAAGTTGTGTTTTATGTTCTGCACTGTGGTTGTGTAAAGACATTGTTTTATGTTTCTGGTTGTGATGTATGGTCGTTGTATGGCCTTTTATTGTCTCCGGCCCTGTCGGTTTATTGTAAAGTATGGTGTGTTATTGCCGTTTCTGCCCTTAATTTTTGGGGGTTGTTAATTTTTTCCTTTCAAAAATCTGTTGTGTTTTTTGGGTTGCTCGGTGCATACTGTACATTTTTTTTAAACAAAACTCTCTTTTGGGATTACGACATAGGGTCTGTTGTGTATTTGTTTTGTTATCTTTAGGCTTTTGTTTACTCTGGCATTGTGTTGTCTCTGCCATTGTTTCTTTTAATCAATGTGGCAGTGTTGTTTGCTCAGCGTTAGTTCAGTTGAAGTGCAATGTTCTTTGTGGTTGAAATGTAAATTTTTTTTATTTTTTATATTTTACTATGTTCCGTTGTATTGTGCATAGGATACATGTTATTTTGTTCTTTATTTCAGAATTGCATTAGTCATGGCTAGCGACTCAAGCCACACCCCACCGCTGAGGAGTCCGGTGAGTACATGATCTACTATTGCTTACTATTCGCTGTCATTTGTAGATTGGTCACTCAACTTTTTGTAAACTATTTTACAGGCTTCTTCAAGTGAGGAGGAGAGCCAGGAGGAACAGGAGGAACAGAGGGAGCAGGAGCAGAGACCAAGGGACCAAGCTGTGGTTGCAGGACGGCGAGTAAGTTTTTATGTCAAACCTATCCCTTTTTTTTCTTTTAGTTTTTTGTTTTTGCGGGTATGGTGGGTGGTGGGAGGGGGGGTGGTGGAGGTGGTGGTGGAGGAGGTAGGGACAACAATTTTTATCTTGCAAACATTAATATTTTCCATTTATTCTAGGTTTCACAACGGGCCCATGATGACCCACTGGATATTGACATGATGGTGGCATCCATAGAGGAACGGGGCCCGGTATGCGGACCAGGGCGTGTTGCGCCGTTTGTGGAGAGGTGGCACAATCGCTGTGGGATGGCTTCGACAGCGCCTCCCCCACGGGCAAAGCTAGTTTTCGTAAGTATTTCCAAAATGCTGCTGTGAGCCATCATGCCAGGATTACACAACCGTCTGTGATGTCTTCTATTGGGATTGCACATGGTTGCATAATCGTTTTCAATATTTTCTCTAAAACTTATATATTTTTTTTAAAATTTATACACAGTTAAACAATTGAAGACCAGATGGCGCTCCATGAAGGACCGTTTCAAGAGGGGCCTGAAAAAGGAGGGACAGATCCGTAGTGGTGCTGCAGCGTCAAGGACCTCTGTCTACAAATACAACCGTATTTTGCAGTTCTTGCGACCGGTCCTTGACAGCAGAGAGTATGTATAGTACCTATGCACACACCTAGTTTTTACAACATGCATATTCACGTACTATATTCCAGCCACGTAGCTTATTGCCCAGCCATTTTTTGGGGCAAGTACGAAGTATAGAAATGAAGAAAAAAATTCAAGCTCACCGAGGCGTGAAAAGTAAAAAATACATACTTTTATTCACTTCAATCATAAGCAGAGGATGAAACATCAGCACAATACAATAGACACTATCTACGCGTTTCAGGTGACAGGGAACATCAGACCTGAAACGCGTAGATAGTGTTTTTATTGTATTGTGCTGATGTTTCATCCTCTGCTTCTGATTGAAGTGAATAATGTATTTAGTTTTTACTTTTCACGCCTCGGTGACCTCGAATTTTTTATTCATTTCTGGTCTTCTCACGCTTGACACAGCGGCTCCGTGCTCCGAGCCTTCTGGGATTACTACAATGGTGAGCATGACTTCCTATTTTTTTCCCTGAAATCCAAAGTATACAGAACAAAGAAAGATAGTAGATTGGCCATGCCCGGGCAATATTTCATAGTGGAGTAGTATATTGCCCATCCAGGTGTATCCCAGTTTTTTTACACAAAAAAACTTAAAATATAATAGACACGGCATACCTTCTACTGCAAGGCAGGTTATGTTCCCATGGTTGCTCAGCTCGCAGGATCTGTGATGACGTCTCGGTCACATGACCGTGACGTCATGGCAGTTCCAACGATAAGCGTAATTGTCGGGCGTTACAAACCGCAACCATGGGTGACTATTTTGTAATAAATAAATGCATTCTTTTTTTAATATTGATGCGGCATATGCAGTGACAATATTAAAAATAGGTTAATATTAACGGCGGCAATGGATACCGCCGGTAAAGTTAATTAATGACGCATGTGAAATGTTATATTTAGTATACTAATAGTTTCCTTATGTTTTCACAGAACACACAGCAGCACCCGCGAGACTGTCCGACCCTCTGGAGCGGTCCTTCGTGAAGCGCCATCTGAACCGTCGCAGCCATCCCACAGCGAGAGCAGGTCTGCACCACCACAATCTGGCGAACCGGCAGCCGGTCCTTCAGATATTCCCCTGGCCGAGGCCTCTGTCGCTCCTTCCTTTGGGTCTTCCCGACAGCGTCAGTGGGCCTCGGACAGGGCGGTCCTGCCCGAATTTTTACATTTGAGCACCGTATTCCAGAATCGTTTCAAGGCGCTGTGCGATAAAATGTCCAATATCGACCGGCGTCTTGAAAACATAGAATCGGAGCTCTCGAGGCCGGCCAAACATTTTTTTAGTGCCATTCACAAGGGCATGGTTGAACACCTTATGCCGGAACTCCAGATTTCGGTCATGCAGGGCTGCAACAACGCATATGTCACTGCTCTGCAGCAGGCTCGGGTCATGCAGTCAGCGACTACAGTGCCCGCAGTACCATCGCTGGCTGCCATGACTCCGCCACCACAGAACAGAGCCCCAAAGTTCTGCTCCTGCCAGGCCTTCAAGGGCACACAGATGGGAAGCCGACCCACACCCAGAGGGAGAGAGGAGGAAAAAAAAGAAGAAGACGACGACAAGCACTACAACCTTGGCTATGGCTGCTCCCAAAACAACCACCCTAAGTACACAGCCTGGGTCGACCCGGAGCACACCAAGTACCCAGCCTGGGTCTACACGGAGTATACCCAGTACCCAGCCTGGGTCTACAAGGAGCACACCAAGTACTCAGCCTGGGTCTACCCGGAGCAGGAGTAGCCAGCCAAGGACACTGGTCGTCCCTCCTCCTCTCTCACCTCCTGCTTTGGCAGTCTCGCCACCGTCAACTGGCTGGATTGATGTCGGCATCCCGTCTAGTGTCATAGAGTATGCTGCTTCCTCCCCCTCGTCCTCCTCCTCGGTCTCCTCAACACCCCCCAAAAGTGGGGTATATCAATCCCCCTTAATTGCAGATATAGATACCCCATAACATTTCCCTTTTCTTTTTTTTGTGCCCCAAATAAAATTGTTATTTTGTTCAAAAATACTGAGTTTTTATTGTCTATAATAAAGTTTGCACCAAATCACACCGTGCGCCGTATAAACAAATCTTGTGTTTGTGACACCTGATGTGCAATGTCTGACAATATTTTATAAATATTTTTTTTCATTTTTTTATAGGGCTGTCGCTCATTGTACTATGAGATGTTACAAACACAAACAGCATTGCTCAATATATCAATTTTAAAATGTACCATCACACAACGATTTCAGTAACGATATAGTTGGTTTTTGTCAGTAACCAACGTTATCTTTTCTGAAATTGTACAACGATTAGGCCCCTGCTGGGAGATTTTTATTGTCAGCGAATGATTAGGAATTTTTTTGGGTAACTTATCACACGCTGTCATTGTTGGATCGGCGTGTTTGACACCGATCCAGCGATGTCTTTGCTGTAAACAAGGGAATATTGGGTAGTTGCGCAGTGTTTTAAACACTCAAAAAAGTGAACAATACCCCCCCAAAAAAAAAAAGGTGTCAACCACGTCCCTCGCCGTCATCTTTCCGCAGTGACTGACACTGTGATTCCCGCCCGTAAAGCAGAGCACACCGTTGACTTAATAATAAACGCTGTGCTGTGCTTTAGGGCTGGCACAGTACGGAAAGCTGACGGCGATGGACGTGTCACACACCGGAATGTAAGGGTTTTTTTATTTTTTTAAATTACATTTACAATGGTAAACAGGGAAAACATCGTGAGTGAGGCCATGCGCTTCATAACATTACCCAGATTACACGGGGACTTGCTCTTTTTTGGTCGCTGGAGAGCTGTCTGTGTGACAGCTCTCCAGCAACCACGCGACGACTAAACAACGATCACGGTCCGGTCGTATCACTGGTCGGTATCGTTGGATAATCGTTTTATTATGGTACCTTAAGAATATTGGTCAGGTGAGGTGGTAGCAATGTTCACAGTGTCGCCACTATTTGACTCTGGACATATTCTAGCATCCTGATTGCAATAGTGTTAACTCTGTAGAGTTTTGCAAACATGATCGTCTCCCTCCTTGTCAAGCCAGGTTCCATATGCAAATAGTCTGCAGGATTAAAAATGGTTGACAAGGTGGGAGCCGATCATGTTATACGTCAAAACTATGGAACACACGGCAGAAATATTTTTTTGTTTTGTCACAGTCCATTTGGGTACTGGTGCTCACATAGATTTTGTGGGACACACATTAGTTTATATAACATTGGATTTTAAAATTTGATTACTATGGAAAAACATATGGTAGATTTGTTTTGTGAAAACGGAAAGGCACAAGAACTTTATTTCAAAACACAACGCACTAGACAATCAGGGGACATTATAACAACATTTAAATAACCTTACATAGGCTGGTAAAATGACATGGACTCAACAGTGTTTACATTACAGTGTTTTTATTGTATCATAATACCAAGATGAATTAAACCATTTGATCTTGCCATGAAACACGGCCAACATCTGAAACAAAGTATGCAGCAAATTGGTCCCTCATATGAGCAATCTCCACAGTTGTCCGCAGAGGATGATCTTGATAATCAGGCAATGGATTTGGTATGGGTTCATCGAGTTCCACGTTGACTCTCTCTTTATCAATAATAAAATTGTGGAGAACCACACACGCCTTCACCACCTCATCCACTGTCTCAATTTTCAAATTTATAGCGGATCCTAAGATACGCCATTCGGAGACAAGGATTCCAATGGCGCACTCCACAGTTCTTCTGGCCCTGGACAGTCTATAATTAAAAATACTTTTGGTGCGGTCCAACCCCCGACTGGAGTATGGTTTAAGTAGGTTGCCACTCATTTGAAAAGCCTCATCCCCAACCACAACAAATGGCAGGGCCGGGCCTTCGGTGTTGGGAAGAGGTCGTGGCTGGGGGAAATTAAAATTGTTATCGTACAATCTTCGGCCCATATCAGACTCCTTAAATGTCCGTGAATCATTTGCACGGCCAAACGCTCCAATGTCCACAGCGAGAAACCTGCAGTCCGCACCTGCAATTGCCATGAGCACGGTGGAAAAGTATTTTTTATAATTAAAAAACAGAGATCCACTTCTTGAAGGCTTGGTAATCCTAATGTGCTTCCCATCCACGGCTCCAATACAGTTAGGGAAATCAACACACTGGATGGGCCCATTAACCCCTTTCTGACTTCGGACGGGATAGTACGTCCGAGGTCAGATCCCCTGCTTTGATGCAGGGCTCCGCGGTGAGCCCGCATCAAAGCCGGGACATGTCAGCTGTTTTGAACAGCTGACATGTGCCCGTAATAGGCGCGGGCAGAATCGCGATCTTCCCGCACCTATTAACTAGTTAAATGCCGCTGTCAAACGCAGACAGCTGCATTTAACTACCGCTTCCGGCCGGGCGGCCGGAAATGACGTCATCGCCGACCCCCGTCAAATGATCGGGGGTTGGCGATGCGTCAGGATGGTAACCATAGAGGTCCTAGAGACCTCTATGGTTACTGATCACCGGTGGCTGTGAGCGCCACCCTGTGGTCGGCGCTCACAGCACACCTCCATTTCTGCTACATAGCAGCGATCAGCAGATCGCTGCTATGTAGCAGAGGCAATCGAGTTGTGCCTGCTTCTAGCCTCCCATGGAGGCTATTGAAGCATAGCAAAAGTAAAAAAAAAAAGTAAAAAAAAATGTGAAAAAAATAAAAAAAATATAAAAGTTTAAATCACCCCCCTTTTGCCCCAATCAAAATGAATCAATAAAAAAAAAATCAAATCTACACATATTTGGTATCGCCGCGCTCAGAATCGCCCGATCTATCAATTAGAAAAAAGCATTAACCTGATCGCTAAACGGCGTAGCGAGAAAAAAATTCGAAACGCCAGAATTACGTTTTTTAGGTCGCCGTGACATTGCATTAAAATGCAATAACGGGCGATCAAAAGAACGTATCTGCACCAAAATGCTATCGTTAAAAACGTCATCTCGGCACGCAAAAAATAAGCCCTCAAATGACCACAGATCACGAAAAATGAAGACGCTACGAGTATTGGAAAATGGCGCAATTTTTTTTTTTTTTTTGCAAAGTTTGGAATTTTTTTTCACCACTTACATAAAAAATAACCTAGTCATATTAGGTGTCTATGAACTCGTACTGACCTAGAGAATCATAATGGCAGGTCAGTTTTAGCGTTTAGTGAACCTAGCAAAAAAGCCAAACAAAAAACAAGTGTGGGATTGCACTTTTTTTGCAATTTCACCGCACTTGGAATTTTTTTCCAGTTTTCTAGTACACGACATGCTAAAACCAATGATGTCGTTCAAAAGTAAAACTCGTCCCGCAAAAAATAATCCTTCACATGGCCAAATTGACGGAAAAATAAAAAAGTTATGGCTCTGGGAAGGAGGGGAGTGAAAAACGAACACGGAAAAACGAAAAATCCCAAGGTCATACGATACGATACGATACACTTTATTGATCCCGTGGGAAATTATGAAGGGGTTAAAATCCACTTCACAATATGCATTTTGTACTCCTGTACTACTTTGATTTACACATTGGCATCAAGGCCAGCCCTGCTGCATAGTCACATTAGGCCTTGGAACCCACATACTGGATGGGCCCATGAAAATCCACTTCACAATATGCATTTTGTGCTCCATACGCCTTTGTTTTATACATTGGCAGGAAGGCGAGCCCTGCTGCATACTTATATGCACACCATTAGGCCTTGGAACCCACATACTGGATGGGCCCATGAAAATCCATTTCACAATATGCATTTTGTGCTTCATACTCCTTTATTTTACACATTGGCAGGAAGGCAAGCCCTGCTGCATAGTCAGTCATATGCTCCCCATTAGGCCTTGGAACCCACATACTGGATGGTCCCAAGAAAATTCAATTGTATTTTTTAATCGTATGATGGTTCCCTCTTTTCACAATTATTTACAGGAGAATTTGGCAATTTTATTTGACATGTTTTTAACAAGGTTCAGATACGGCTTTATAAAAGGCTAAGGCTATGTTCACACTCTGCAGATTCCACTGCGGATTTTTCCGCAGCAGAATTGCAAAATCCGCAGTGAAAACCCATCGCGGTTTTTACTGCGGATTTATCGCGGTTTTTACTGCGTTTTCTTCTGCGGATTTTCATCTGCAGTTTTCTATTGGAGCAGGTGAAAATCCGCAGAAAAGAAGTGACATGCTGCGGAATGTAATCCGCAGCGTTTCCGCGCGGATTTTTCTGCAGCATGTGCACAGCGTTTTTTGTTTCCCATAGGTTTACATTGAAATGTAAACTCATGGGAAACTGCTGCGGATCCGCAGCGGTCAAATCCGCTGCGGATCCGCAGCAAAATCCGCAAAGTGTGAATATAGCCTAATACTTGCAATAGAGGGCAATTTTATTGCAAACTACAAAATTCAAGGAATAGTATGATTGAATAGTGTGAGTGTGTACACTTTTGTATGTGTTAACGTACATAGGTTTATAAGTACATATAAAGAATAAATAAATATAGTGATTATACGTATATCTGAAGATTAACTCCATACAGTATCCTTAGATCATCACCAAGAGGCTTTTAAACATCATCCGTCTGGAATATTAGAGAAGCAACACCAAGGCAGAGAACCCCTAGGAGTTTACCTACACTGCATGGGCATCCCCAATTATGCAGGTATCAGCACACTATACATGTACAGGTACCCCAGTTTTGGCATCTGTTTTAGTCATGTTTCTCTTGTCTTATATAGTGAATAACACTATGTAGTAACTCTAGTTTCACCCACACCTTCAAGTGGCCACTTTTCAAGGTTGGATGAAACTGAGATATCATGGAGTCATCAGACAAGGAGCCATAATCTCCAAGAAAATAAAAGCCGCAAGGATTTAGATCAAACCACCACCGGCATAGTTTCAGTAAACTTTAATGTTTTACAATTACAGCAAGCATATAGAGGCTTAGAACTGTTTGTGAAGGGAATAAACAAACATTTATCAAGATTGTGTCACTATGAGCATTGTCTGTCACATCTCTAAATGTTTTACGAGAAATGCAGCTATGTGATTGTCTGAATGCATTTGGTATACAGTATTTCAATCTTGTTTGCAAATCGCCATTTGTATATTCTCCATTTGTACATTTGAGGCGGACAAAGGTAAGGCTCACAAGGAGAGAAACTAATATAGTGGACAAAGCTACATTTTTAATGAACTAGTGAGACAAAGTAACAGCATTGCTTTATCAAATTTATATGAAGTGTATTGGGTCCAATGTTAGCAACCAGGCAACACAAAAAGGACCTTTTCAAGTGAGCTCTTTAAGGTACACAAATGTTATGAAGTGTTTGCCAACAAGGAGGTGGTTTCTCCAATGTGGGGAACCTTTTTGTAAAACTAGACTAGTGCCATCACAGCCCCCCTTGACCAAACTTCACCGGCCTAAAACAGTACTAAGCACGTTCACCCTGGTGATCTAGTGGCAGTTAAACAAGAGACACTGCAGGAGACAGAGTTAAGAAGTAGGCCCAATGGAATGCCATGCCCAATTCCCCAATGTGGGGTCCTTTTTGGACTGATTAAAATAGTGCCATCACAGCCCACTAGCCCTAAATGCACCCTACAGACCACGTTCACCCTGGTGATCTATTGGCAGGAACAGGACAGATTGCAGGAGACCGAGTTAAGAAGTAGGCCCAAATTAATGTCATGACCAATTCCCCAATGTGTTGTCCTTTTTTGGACTTAAAAATATAGTGCCATCACAGCCCACTTGCCCAAAATTCACTGTCCTATAACAATACAGACCACGTTCACCCTGGTGATCTATTGGCAGGTACAGGACAGATTGAAGGAGACCGAGTTAAGAAGTAGGCTCAAAGAAATGCCTTGCCCAATTCCCCAATGTGGTGTCCTTTTTGAACTGATTAAAATAGTGCCATTGCAGACCCCTTGGCCAAAATGCACCGTGCAGACCACGTTCACTCTGGTGATCTAGTGGCAGGTACAGGACACATTGCAGGAGACCGAATAAGAAGTAGGCCCAAAGTAATATCATGCCCAATTCCCCAATGTAAAATTCTTTCTTTAAAAAACAAGACTGGCATGACAGCCCCCTTGGCCAAAATGCACCGTACAGAACACGTTGACCCTGTTGATCTAGTGGCAGGTACAGGACAGATTGCAGGAGACCGAGTTAAGAAGTAGGCCCAATGTAATGTAATTCCCAATTCCCCAATGTGGGGTCCTGTTTTTGCAAACTAAAATAGTGCCTTCACAGCCCCAGTGCCGAAAAATCACCGGCCTATAACAGTACTGAGCACATGCACCTGGTCATCTAGTGGCAGTTAAAGGACACATTGCAGAAGACAGACTTAAGAATTAGGCCCAATGTAATGTAATTCCCAATTCCCCAATGTGGGGTCCTGTTTTTACAAGATAAAATAGTGCCTTCACAGCCCCCAAATCACCGGCCTATAACAGTACCGAGCACGTGCACCCTGGTCATCTAGTGGTTCTGGATGATGAGGATGAGGATAAGGAGGGGGAGAACAACAAATATACCAAATGTAGAAGCATTTTCCCCTGTGTGGTTGTGAAGAGATGCATGAGAATACACCTCCCCAAAAGAGTGAATGTATTTGAGGTTATGTTTCACTGGTTTCACTTGGTGATGTACAGAAGTCCTTCCTAAACCAGGCCTTGTTCATTTTATAAGACTCAGCCTGTCAGCATTTTCAGTTGACAGGTGGATGCGCTAATCTGTGATAATTCCACCAACGGCACTAAAAACCCGCTCTGACAGAACGCAAGCAGCACGGCAGGCCAGGACCTCCAAGGCATAGAGAGTCACTTCATGCCACTTCAGCTTGGATACCCAATAATTAAAAGGCACAGAGGAATCACGGAGTATGTTTGTACGATCTGCAAGGTTCTTCCTCACCATCTTCCCAAACATTGCACTTCTTGTGACAGCACCCCTTGCCTCTGTGCCTCCACGATGGGAGGGTCTAAGAAAACTGTCCCAGAACTTGGCCATTGTTCCCTTGCCTGAGCTGGATTGTACTTCTGTCTCTCTCGCTTGGACTCCTTGGTTGTACAACAAACTCTGACATCTGCTGCCAGCGTTCTCACATGGGAATTTTCTAAGTAATTCCGCTACAAGGGCCCTCTGGTATTGCAACATTTTAGTACACCTCTCTGCCTCAGGCAGAAGAGATTGAAAGTTCTCCTTGTAGTGTGGGACTAAAAGTGTCACCAACCAGTAATGAGTGTTACCCAAAATTTTGATAATCCTAGGGTCATGTGAAATACAGTGCAACATAAAGTCAGCCATGTTTGCCAGACTGCTAACAGGCAAGACTTCCATGTCCTCGCCAACTGGACGACTGACCATGCTGTCCTCCTACTCCTCATCCTCCTCCTCCTCCCTGTCCTCAGGCCATTCCTGCTGAACAGAAGCTAATACAGATGTGTTTGTAGTACCGTCTATAGCGCATGAAAGTAGCTTCTGTTCTTCCTTCTCCTCCTCCTCCTCATTGCCTACCAATCCACGTTGAGAAGACATGAGGCTGGGCTGAGTGTAATCCCCCTGTATGTTTCCTTGATCCATGTCCTCGTGCTCCGCCTGCAATGCATCCTCTTTGATTGTGAGCAGAGAGGTTTTCAGAATGCTGAGAAGCGGGATGTGACACTAATTATGGTGTCATTGCATCTCACCATCTTGGTGAAGTCCTCAAAGTTTTGGAGGATGTTACATATGTCTGACATCCATGTCCACTCCTGAGGTCTTATGTGTGGAGTCTCACCTGAAATTTGAATGCCTTGTTGATGTTGGTAGTCAACAACGGCCCTCTTCTGCTCACAAATCCTTTCCAACATATGCAACGTAGAGTTCCAGCGCGTGGGGACATCACACAACAGTCGGTGAGCTGGAAACTGAAAACGCTGCTGAAGCACGACAAGGGCGGCTGAAGCTGTATCTGACTTTCTAAAATGGGCAGACAGACAGCGTACTTTCACTAGCAGATCCGGCAGCTCCGGGTAACATAGTAACATAGTTAGTAAGGCCGAAAAAAGACATTTGCCCATCCAGTTCAGCCAACATTCCATCATAATAAATCCCCAGATCTACGTCCTTCTACAGAACCTAATAATTGTATGATACAATATTGTTCTGCTCCTGGAAGACATCCAGGCCTCTCTTGAACCCCTCGACTGAGTTCGCCATCACCACCTCCTCAGGCAAGCAATTCCAGATTCTCACTGCCCTAACAGTAAAGAATCCTCTTCTATGTTGGTGGAAAAACCTTCTCTCCTCCAGACGCAAAGAATGCCCCCTTGTGCCCGTCACCTTCCTTGGTATAAACAGATCCTCAGCGAGATATTTGTATTGTCCCCTTATATACTTATACATGGTTATTAGATCGCCCCTCAGTCGTCTTTTTTCTAGACTAAATAATCCTAATTTCGCTAATCTATCTGGGTATTGTAGTTCTCCCATCCCCTTTATTAATTTTGTTGCCCTCCTTTGTACTCTCTTTAGTTCCATTATATCCTTCCTGAGCACCGGTGCCCAAAACTGGACACAGTACTCCATGTGCGGTCTAACTAGGGATTTGTACAGAGGCACTATAATGCTCTCATCATGTGTATGTGATCCTGTTTGCCTTGACAGCTGCTGCCTGGCACTGGCTGCTCCAGGTAAGTTTATCATTAACTAGGATCTCCAAGTCCTTCTCCCTCTCAGATTTACCCAGTGGTTTCCCGTTCAGTGTGATATTGATTCCTTCTTCCCATGTGTATAACCTTACATTTATCATTGTTAAACCTCATCTGCCACCTTTCAGCCCAAGTTTCCAACTTATCCAGATCCATCTGTAGCAGAATACTATCTTCTCTTGTATTAACTGCTTTACATAGTTTTGTATCATCTGCAAATATCGATATTTTACTGAGTAAACCTTCTACCAGATCATTAATGAATATGTTGAAGAGAACAGGTCCCAATACCGACCCCTGCGGTACCCCACTGGTCACAGCGACCCAGTTAGAGACTATACCATTTATAACCACCCTCTGCTTTCTATCACTAAGCCAGTTACTAACTTATTTACACACATTTTCCCCCAGACCAAGCATTCTCATTTTGTGTACCAACCTCTTGTGTGGCACGGTATCAAACGCTTTGGAAAAATCGAGATATACCACGTCCAATGACTCATCGTGGTCCAGCCTATAGCTTACCTCTTCATAAAAACTGATTAGATTGGTTTGACAGGAGCGATTTCTCATAAACCCATGCTGATATGGAGTTAAACAGTTGTTCTTATTGAGATAATCCAGAATAAACTTCCCTCAGAAACCCTTCAAATATTTTACCAACAATAGAGGTTAGACTTACTGGCCTATAATTCCCAGGTTCACTTTTAGAGCCCTTTTTGAATATTGGCACCACATTTGCTATGCGCCAGTCCTGCGGAACAGACCTCGTCGCTATAGAGTCCCTAAAAATAAGAAATAATGGTTTATCTATTACATTACTTAGTTCTCTTAGTACTCGTGGGTGTATGCCATCCGGACCCGGAGATTTATCTATTTTAATCTTATTTAGCCGGTTTCGCACCTCTTCTTGGGTTAGATTGGTGACCCTTAATATAGGGTTTTCATTGTTTCTTGGGATTTCACCTAGCATTTCATTTTTCACCGTGAATACCGTGGAGAAGAAGGTGTTTAATATGTTAGCTTTTTCCTCGTCATCTACATCCTCACTATTTTTTATGGGGCCAACATTTTCAGGTTTTATTCTTTTACTATTGATATAGTTGAAGAACAGTTTGGGATTAGTTTTACTCTCCTTAGCAATGTGCTTCCCTGTTTCCTTTTTGGCAGCTTTAATTAGTTTTTTAGATAAAGTATTTTTCTCCCTATATTTTTTTAGTGCTTCAATGGTGCCATCCTGCTTTAGTAGTGCAAATGCTTTCTTTTTACTGTTAATTGCCTGTCTTACTTCTTTGTTTAGCCACATTGGGTTTTTCCTATTTCTAGTCCTTTTATTCCCACAAGGTATAAACTGCTTACAGTGCCTATTTAGGATGTTCTTAAACATTTTCCATTTATTATCTGTATTCTTATTTCTGAGGATATTGTCACAGTCTACCAGATTAAGGGCATCTCTAAGCTGGTCAAACTTTGCCTTCCTAATGTTCAGTGTTTTTGTGACTCCCTGACAAGTCCCCCTAGTGAAAGACAGGTGAAACTGTACAATATTGTGGTCGCTATTTCCTAGATGCCCGACCACCTGCAGATTTGTTATTCTGTCAGGTCTATTAGATAGTATTAGGTCTAAAAGTGCTGCTCCTCTGCTTGGATTCTGCACCAATTGTGAAAGATAATTTTTCTTGGTTATTAGCAGAAACCTGTTGCCTTTATGGGTTTCACAGGTTTCTGTTTCCCAGTTAATATCCGGGTAGTTAAAGTCCCCCATAACCAGGACCTCATTATGGGTTGCAGCTTCATCTATCTGCTTTAAAAGTAGACTTTCCATGGTTTCTGTTATATTTGGGGGTTTGTAACAGACCCCAATGAGAATTTTGTTACCATTTTTCCCTCCATGAATTTCGACCCATATGGACTCGACATCCTCATTCCCTTCGCTAATATCCTCCCTTAAAGTGGACTTTAGACAAGACTTTACATAGAGACAAACCCCTCCTCCTCTCCGATTTTTACGATCCTTTCTAAACAGACTGTAACCCTGTAAGTTAACTGCCCAGTCATAGCTTTCATCTAACCATGTCTCAGTTATTCCCACTATGTCAAAGTTACCTGCAGATATTTCTGCTTCTAGTTCTTCCATCATGTTTGTCAGGCTTCTGGCATTTGTGAGCATGCAGTTTAGAGGATTTTGTTTTGTTCCAATCTCCTCGCTGTGGATTGTTTTAGAAATGTTCTTACCTCCCTTCTGAGTATGTTTTCCTGGATCTTCTTTGTTCGAGTCTAATGTTTTTCTTCACGTCCCCTCTTCTTCTAGTTTAACGCCCTCCTGATGAGTGTAGCGAGTCTTCTGGCGAATGTGTGTTTCCCAGGTTTGTTGAGGTGTAGTCCGTCTCTGGCGAGGAGTCCATCGTACAAGTAATTCACACCGTGGTCCAGGAATCCGAATCCTTGTTGTCTGCACCATCGTCTTAGCCAGTTGTTCGCATCAAGGATCCTGTTCCATCTCCTGGTGCCATGCCCGTCTACTGGAAGGATAGAAGAAAAAACTACCTGTGCATCCAGTTCCTTTACTTTCTTCCCCAACTCTTCAAAGTCCTTGCAGATTGTCGGTAGGTCCTTCCTTGCCGTGTCATTGGTGCCAACATGTATCAGAAGAAATGGGTGGACGTCCTTGGAGCTGAAGAGCTTTGGTATCCTATCGGTCACATCCTTGATTATCGCACCTGGAAGGCAGCATACTTCTCTTGCGGTTATGTCCGGTCTGCAGATGGCTGCTTCTGTGCCTCTCAGTAGTGAGTCTCCCACCACCACAACTCTTCATTGCTTCTTGGCTGTACTTTTTGCTGTCTCTTGTTGCTGTGTGCCCTTTTCTTTTTTGCTTGCTGGTATTGCTTCATCCTTAGGTGTGCCATCTTCATCTTCTACAAAGATTTGATATCGGTTCTTCAGTTGTGTGGTTGGTGTTTTCTCCATGGTCTTCTTGCTTCTTTTGGTCACATGCTTCCACTCATCTGCTTTTGGAGGTTCTCTGACACTTTTTTCACCTCCTGTGACCAGTAGAGATGCTTCTGTTCTGTCTAGGAAGTCTTCATTCTCTTTGATGAGTTTCAAAGTTGCTATTCTTTCTTCCAGACCCCGCACCTTTTCTTCTAAAAGGGCCACTAGTCTACACTTCTGACAGGTGAAATTGGATTCTTCTTCTGGTCGATCTGTGAACATGTAGCACATGCTGCAGCTCACCATGTAGGTTGTCACATCTGCCATGTTGCTCCTAGATACTGCTGACTTGCTGTGTGTTTTCCTTCTTGTGTAATCTACTCAGCCAAGCTTTCTTGCAATAATGTCCTACAAGCAAAAATTACGGCGCGTGGTTTGGTAATGCTTTTCAAGCAGCTGGTTCCGGCTGTACCCAACGATCTTTTTGCTGAGGGACACTTCGCTTTTCCCAGAAGGCACCTGGAATATGCAAATTATCCTCCTCAAGCTTGAATCCCTGGTTTGGTGATGCTTTCCAAGCAGCTGGTCCCGGCTGTACCCAACAATCTTCTTGCTGAGGGAGACTCTTCACTTTTGCCAGAAGGCACCTGGAATATGCAAATTATCCTCCTCAAGCTTGAATCCCTGGTTTGGTGATGTTTTCCAAGCAGCTGGTCCCGACTGTACCCAACGATCTTCTTGCTGAGGGACACTCTTCGCTTTTCCCAGAAGGCACCTGGAATATGCAAATTATCCTCCTCAAGCTTGAATCCCTGGTTTGGTGATGCTTTCCAAGCAGCTGGTCCCGGCTGTACCCAACGATCTTCTTGCTGAGGGAGACTCTTCGCTTTTCCCTGAAGGCACCTGGAATATGCAAATTATCCTCCTCAAGCTTGAATCCCTGGTTTGGTGATGCTTTCCAAGCAGCTGGTCCTGGCTGTACCCAACAATCTTCTTGCTGAGGGAGACTCTTCACTTTTCCCAGAAGGCACCTGGAATATGCAAATTATCCTCCTCAAGCTTGAATCCCTGGTTTGGTGATGTTTTCCAAGCAGCTGGTCCCGACTGTACCCAACGATCTTCTTGCTGAGGGAGACTCTTCGCTTTTCCCAGAAGGCACCTGGAATATGCAAATTATCCTCCTCAAGCTTGAATCCCTGGTTTGGTGATGCTTTCCAAGCAGCTGGTCCCGGCTGTACCCAACGATCTTCTTGCTGAGGGAGACTCTTTGCTTTTCCCAGAAGGCAACTGGAATATGCAAATTATCCTCCTCAAGCTTGAATCCCTGGTTTGGTGATACTTTCCAAGCAGCTGGTCCCGGCTGTACCCAATGATCTTCTTGCTGAGGGAGACTCATCGCTTTTCCCAGAAGGCACCTGGAATATGCAAATTATCCTCCTCAAGCTTGAATCCCTGGTTTGGTGATGCTTTCCAAGCAGCTGGTCCCGGCTGTACCCAACGATCTTCTTGCTGAGGGAGACTCTTCGCTTTTCCCAGAAGGCACCTGGAATATGCAAATTATCCTCCTCAAGCTTGAATCCCTGGTAGCTTTTCAGAAAATGTTGAACCACGAAGTTAAGCACATGGGCCAAGCAAGGTACGTGTGTGAGCTCACCTTGCCTCAGAGCCGCCACCAGGTTACGGCCATTGTCACACATGACCATGCCTGGCTGTAGGTTCAGCGGTGTCATCCAAACATCTGACTGATCTTTCAGCACTGTCCACCACTCTTCTGCATTGTGCGGTTTGTCACCTAGGCAGATTAGCTTCAGCACAGCCTGTTGCCGCTTGGCTCAGGCACTGCTGCAGTGCTTCCAGCTTCTGACTGATGTGTTGATTTCAGAGAAGGAGGATGAAGAGGAGGAGGAGGTGGTTCAGGAGCTGTCGACTGTGGGGGCAACCCTGATTGACGTAGGGCTAGCAATCCTCGGCGTGGGGAGGATGGGTTCCATCCCAAGGTCCGACTAAGTCCCGGCTTCCACTATGCTAACCCAGTGTCCCGTCATTGAGATGTACCGTCTCTGCCCACCAGCACTTGTCCATGTGTCCATGGTTAGGTGGACATTCCCTGTAACAGCATTGTTGAGGGCACAGGTAATGTTGTGGGACACAGACTGGGGACCGAGTACCTTGGGACGGCCACCGCCATCAGGTTGTGGAAAGCTTCCATCATAACAAGCCTAAAAGGCAGCATTTCTAGCACAAGCAGAGAAGAAATATTAGAATTGAGGACTGTGGCCTGTGGGGCGTGGCGGGGTATTTCCTCTTGCATTCCAAAGACTGAGTAATAGACAACTGAACGCTGTGCTGGGACAAGGACGTGGACGGGCTTGCTGATAGTGCTGCTTGACTGTGGGCCACAACAGGTGCAGGGCTAGAGGCATCTTCACATGCACAGTGTACTGGGGATTGGCTTCTATGCAAAACAGTGGAAGAAGCAGTGGTGTGACAAGCAGGCAGTGGTTCTGGAGCCTGGGGTTTGGCCAACAAAGTCAGGTGCTTTGCTTGCATTTGCCTGATCATGCTGGTGGTGGTCAGGCTGGTTGTTTTGCTACCCCTGCTGATGCGGGCATGGCAGGTGCTGGAAATGGCCTGTTTGAGGTTATCAGCAGAGTCTTTAAAAAATAACCAGACTTTGGAAGATCTAACAGTTGGAATGGCAACTTCCCTCACGTTGGTGTTACTGGGAACAGATGCACGCCTTCTGTCTGTGGCCATCACACTGCCTCTTCCTGCCTGTGGGGGGATATGCCTCCTTCCCCATTTGTGCTGCTGTCCTCACTATGCATGTCCTACTGCCAGGTTGGATGAGTCACTATGTCATCCACCACCTCGTCTTCCACATCTGCACCCTGCTCCTCCTCTTGACTTTCTGGCAATTGTGTCTCATCATTGTCCACCTCTTCTGACACTTTCCCACCATTGCATTCGTATGACCGGGGCTGGTCAAAGCTTTGAGCAGCTCTACATGCGATTTCATCTTTCCCCACTTCTAGTTGACCGGCAGAGATTTCTGAATCTTGAAATGGAAAACTGAACAGCTCTTCAGAATGTCCAAGTGTAGGATCAGTTGTCTCAGGGCACTTGGCATGGTGGGAGGAAGGAGGATCAGGGTAAGGAATATCCTGGCCACACTCACGGCTACTCAGACTTGACCGTGTGGAAGACAAGGTGGTGGTGGTGGCTTAGTGACTGGAAGCATTATCTGCTATCTAATCAACAACCATTTCACACTGCTCTGGCTTTAATAGTGGTATGCTGCAGTCCCCTAGAAACTGGGACAGGAAGGTCGAGCGAGAACATGTGGATCTTTGCTGTTGCCCACTTTCACCTTGCCCACGGCCTCATCCTCTGGATGCACCATCAGCATCACGTCCACTTCCCCGTCCCTTGCCCCTTGCCTTAACCATTTTAAATGGACTACTGCTCTATTTCAAATGCTTAACACAAATGTCTTTATTAGTAGCTAATTAATATCTGATCAGTATGCCTGGAAATCTACGATTTTTCAAACCCAAACACCAGGCAGGCCTCAGGCTGACCTAACAGACTGTATTCAAGTTTTAGGGCCTTCTTTAAGTTATTTTATGCAAAATAGTGCTGTATATAATTTGAGTATAAGACAACCAAAATTTAAGTGCACCGGCCTACAATGCCCAAACTTGGAGCAGAGATATATGAGGGCTCTCACAGAAATATCACACTGGCAAATCTGTGGCCTGTTTATATTATTGTATGCTAAATAGTGCTGTAGATAATTTCAGTAACACACAGCAAAAAAAGTGGTCCTCCGGCCTACAATGACCAAACTTGGAGCACGCAGATATATGATGGCTGTCACGGAAATACCACACTGGCAAATATGTGGTCTTGTGATATTCTTTGAGTCAAAATGGTGCTGTATATAATTTCAGTAACACACAGCAAAAAAAGGGGTCATCAGGCCTATATTGACCAAACTTGGAGCATACAGATATATGAGGGCTCTCACGGAAATACCACACTGGCAAATATGTGGCCTGTTTATATTATTGTATGCTAAATAGTGATTTATATAATTTTAGTAACACAGAGCAAAAAAAAGGGGTCCTCCGGCCTACAATGATCAAACTTGGAGCACACAGATATATGACAGCTCTCACAGAAATACCACACTGGCAAATATGTGGCCTGTTTATATTATTGTGTGATAAATAGTGCTGAATATAATTTCAGTAACACACAGCAAAAAATGTGGTTCTCTGGCCTACAATGACCAAACTTTGAGCACACAGATATATGAGGGATCTCACGGAAATACCACACTGGCAAATATGTGGTCTTGTGATATTTTTTGAGTCAAAATAGTGCTGTATATAATTTCAGTAACACACAGCAAAAAAAGGGGTCATCAAGCCTATATTGACCAAACTTGGAGCATACAGATATATGAGGGCTCTCACGGAAATACCACACTGGCAAATATGTGACCTGTTTATATTATTGTATGCTAAATAGTGATTTATATAATTTTAGTAACACAGAGCAAAAAAAAGGGGTCCTCCGGCCTACAATGATCAAACTTGGAGCACACAGATACTGTATATGACAGCTCTCACAGAAATACCACACTGGCAAATATGTAGCATGTTTATATTATTGTGTGATAAATAGTGCTGAATATAATTTCAGTAACACACAGCAAAAAATGTGGTTCTCTGGCCTACAATGACCAAACTTTGAGCACACAGATATATGAGGGATCTCACGGAAATACCACACTGGCAAATATGTGGCCTATTTATATTATTGTATGCTAAATAATGCTGTATATAGTTTAACCCCTTTCTGACCTCGGACGGGATAGTAAGTCCGAGGTCAGATCCCCTGCTTTGATGCAGGGCTCCGAGGTGAGCCCGCATCAAAGCCAGGACATGTCAGCTGTTTTGAGCAGCTGACATGTGCCCGTAATAGGCGCAGGCAGAATCGCGATCTGCCCGCACCTATTAACTAGTTAAATGCCGCTGTCAATCGCAGACAGCGGCATTTAACTACCATTTCCGGCCGGGCGGCCGGTAATGATGTCAACGCCGACCCCCGTCACATGATCGGGGGTCGGCGATGCTTCAGAATAGTAACCATAGAGGTCCTTGATACCTCTATGGTTACTGATCCTCGGCAGCTGTGAGCGCTACCTTGTGGTCGGCGCTCACAGCACACCTGCAATTCTGCTACATAGCAGCGATCTGATGATCGCTGCTATGTAGCAGAGCCGATCGTGCTATGCCTGCTTCTAGCCTCCCATGGAGGCTATTGAAGCATGGCAAAAGTTAAAAAAAAAAGTAAAAAAAAAATGTGAAAAAAATAAAAAAAATATAAAAGTTTAAATCACCCCCCTTTCGCCCCAATCAAAATAAATGAATAAAAAAAAATCAAATCTACACATATTTGGTATCGCCGCGCTCAGAATCGCCCGATCTATCAATTAAAAAAAAGCATTAACCTGATCTCTAAATGGCGTAGCGAGAAAAAAATGCGAAACGCCAGAATTACGTTTTTTTTGGTCGCCGCAACATTGCATTAAAATGCAATAACGGGCGATCAAAATAACGTATCAGCACCAAAATACTATCATTAAAAACGTCATCTCGGCACGCAAAAAATAAGCCCTCAACCGACCCCAGATCATGAAAAATGGAGTATCGGGTATCGGAAAATGGCGCAATTTTTTTTTTTTTAGCAAAGTTTGGAATTTTTTTTCACCACTTAGGTAAAAAATAACCTAGTCATGTTAGGTGTCTATGAACTCGTACTGACCTGGAGAATCATAATGTCAGGTCAGTTTTAGCATTTAGTGAACCTAGCAAAAAAGCCAAACAAAAAACAAGTGTGGGATTGCACTTTTTTTGCAATTTCACCGCACTTGGAATTTTTTTCCCGTTTTCTAGTACAAGACATGCTAAAACCAATGATGTCGTTCAAAAGTACAACTCGTCCCGCAAAAAATAAGCCCTCACATGGCCAAATTGGCAAATATCTGGCCTGTTTATATTATTGTATGCTAAATAGTGCTGTATATAATTTCATTAACACACAGCATAAAAAGGGGTCCTCCGACCTACAGTGACCAAACTTGCAGCACACAGATACATGAGGGCTCTCACGGAAATACCACACTGGCAAATATGTGGCCTTGTAATATTTTTTGAGGCAAAATAGTGCTGTATATAATTTCAGTAACACACAGCAAAAAAAGGGGTCCTCTGGCCAACAATGACCAATCTTGGAGCACACAGATGTATGAGGGCTCTCACGGAAATACCACACTGGCAAATATGTGGCCTATTTATATTATTGTATGCTAAATAATGCTGTATATAATTTCAGTATCACACAGCAAAAAAAAAGTGGTCCTCCGGCCTACAATGGCCAAACTTGGAGCGTGCAGATATTTGACGGCTGTCACTGAAATACCACACTGGCAAATCTGTAGCCTTAGAATTTTTTTATGCTAAACAGTGCTGTATAGAATTTGAGTTTCAGACAGCCCAAAAATAAGTACACCAGCCTACAATGCCCAACTTGGAGCACAGAGAATTATGAGGCCATTTTCGGTGAATTTAAAACACCAAAAAAAAAAAAAAAAGTGACACAAGGCTAGCACGCACGACTATGCTATGTATGCCTGATAAAGTATGATTTTTCAACAGCTCCCTCAGTCTGACAGAACAGACTGTATATTTTTTTGGGGGGAGGAGTTTTGAAAAAAAAAGGTACATAGCAAACAAGCTGCAGCAGCAGCAACAGGCAGTTATGGAGCTTTGGGAAGGATGCAGTGGGAGCAATGGACCCACATACAGTGCCTGCAGGCCTTGCACTGATGTGGATTTGCCATGCCTACCTAGCGCTGCAATATCGGGACCCACGAATTAGCCCTAAAAAGGACTTTTGGTTTCTGAGGAGTTGTGGATGTAAATGTTGCAGACCTACACTAACTCTAAAAACGAGGATTCTGACCTTATCTCGGCAGCAGCTCTCCCTACTCTTGCTGAAACAGGAACAGAATGCGACGAGCAGGGTGGCGCCAGGTCTCTTATACTCAGGATGATGCCGTGTGGCCAAGCCAATCACTGCACGACCACAACAAAGATGGCTGTGGCATTTCAGGGCCTGGCAGACAATCCCTGCACCATGATTGGGTTCTCAAAAGTCTGCCAAAAACGCTGGGTGGAGACAACAGTTACCGCAGAATAATCAAGGAAATGCTCGCTGCTCAGCGAGTACCCCGATACTCGGACAAGTAACGACTAGTCTTATGTTTTCCTTTTTTTTCCTTGTAGACTGTGTGGTGCTGCTGTCCCCGTTTTGTGCTGCTTTTCTAGTGCGGTACAGCTGTCACTGTGTTGTGCTGCTTTTCCGGTGCTGTGCTGCCTGCTGTGCTGTTGGACTGCTGCCTGTAAGTAAGTATTGGCCTTCAAAAACTTTTTTTGCTTTGGCTCTTTTAACAAGTTCAATTTTTCTTATCTATCTTTTTCTGTAGTGTTTCACTTGACTGCTGTCTGCTCTTCAAACATGTCCTCCAGTTAAGACCTGACTGCTTCCCATGGTGGACATGACATTGATTATGTAATCACAGTTGATATACTGATTGGTGTGTATTGACTGGAAATACTACACAAGTGGTAAATCATGTATTTTGTGTGCAGGAACCTTCTGGTGTGGAAGAGCAGGGACAGTCAAGTGGAAATGAATCTTCCCAGGGTCGTCGGGTTCAAATCCTGAGGAGGAAAGAGGGGGTGTAAGTATTCTTTTCATTATCAGACTTGTAATTGTATTTTTTTCAGGTTTGTATCCTTAAAACTGTATGACTTATTATTTTTTTTCTTATTTTATTTGATCTATAGGTTCGAGAAAGCGAGGAAGGTAAACATGTCATTGACAATGACCTACTCGTTCCACTGGTTCTAGAGTGTGTAGCATTGTGGGACCCCCGTGATCGTAATCATTCCAACTGTCATGAACTGCTTAGTTTGTGGAATTAGGTAGTTCAGAGGTTAATCTGGATGGCCTCACTCTGGGATTCCGGGAGGCTTCTTATAGCCTCAATTTGGGGTCTTTCCTTGTCACTTATACTTTGACCTTTGGCCGTGTGTGTGTGACCCTGTTGTGCCTGTGCTTTGTGACTGTGCTACTTTATGCTTGTCTTGTTCTGATCTGTTTTTGTCCCCGTTAAGAGTTCTGCCTGTCCCTCCTGTACTGCGCTGCTATCTCCGTGTATGACTCCTTGCCTACGTTCTGACTATTCTCTGCTAGCCCCTCCTGTACTGCCCCATCCTCTCTGTGTATAACCCCCATTTGTTCAACCTGAGTTCCCCTCTCCTCTACTCCAGGGTCCCTGTAGCATCCTGCACTCATCTCCAGCAGCAGGATGCTAAGCCCCGCCCCCTGTTGTCACATGATAGCAGGTCCTTCTGTTTTCTGCTACAGTGCCTACAATTAGTATTCAACCCCCTGCAGATTTAGCAGGTTTACACATTTGGAATTAACTTGGCATTGTGACATTTGGACTGTAGATCAGCCTGGAAGTGTGAAATGCACTGCAGCAAAAAAGAATGTTATTTCTTTGTTTATTTTGTTTTTAAATTGTGAAAAGTCTTTTCAGAGGGTCATTTATTATTCAACCCCTCAACCCACCAGAATTCTGTTTGGTTCCCCTAAAGTATTAAGAAGTAGTTCAGGCACAAAGAACAATGAGCTTCACATGTTTGGATTAATTATCTCTTTTTCCAGCCTTTTCTGACTATTTAAGACCCTCCCCAAACTTGTGAACAGCACTCAAACATGGTCAACATGGGAAAGACAAAGGAGCATTCCAAGGCCATCAGAGACAAGATCGTGGAGGGTCACAAGTCTGGCAAGGGGTACAAAACCCTTTCCAAGGAGTTGGGCCTACCTGTCTCCACTGTTGGGAGCATCATCCGGAAGTGGAAGGCTTATAGAACTACTGTTAGCCTTCCACGGCCTGGACAGCCTTTGAAAGTTTCCTCCCGTGCTGAGGCCAGGCTTGTCCGAAGAGTCAAGGCTAACCCAAGGACAACAAGGAAGGAGCTCCGGGAAGATCTCATGGCAGTGGGGACATTGGTTTCAGTCAATACCATAAGTAACGTACTCCCCCGCAATGGTCTCCGTTCCAGACGAGCCCGTAAGGTACCTTTACTTTCAAAGCGGCATGTCAAGGCTCGTCTACAGTTTGCTCATGATCACTTGGAGGACTGTGAAACTGACTGGTTCAAGGTTCTCTGGTCTGATGAGACCAAGATCGAGATCTTTGGTGCCAACCACACACGTGACGTTTGGAGACTGGATGGCACTGCATACGACCCCAAGAATACCATCCCTACAGTCAAGCATGGTGGTGGCAGCATCATGCTGTGGGGCTGTTTCTCAGCCAAGGGGCCTGGCCATCTGGTCCGCATCCATGGGAAGATGGATAGCACGGCCTACCTGGAGATTTTGGCCAAGAACCTCCGCTCCTCCATCAATGATCTTAAGATGGGTCGTCATTTCATCTTCCAACAAGACAACGACCCAAAGCACACAGCCAAGAAAACCAAGGCCTGGTTCAAGAGGCAAAAAATCAAGGTGTTGCAGTGGCCTAGTCAGTTTCCTGACCTTAACCCAATTGAAAACTTGTGGAAGGAGCTCAAGATTAAAGTCCACATGAGACACCCAAAGAACCTAGATAACTTGGAGAAGATCTGCATGGAGGAGTGGGCCAAGATAACTCCAGAGACCTGTGCCGGCCTGATCAGGTCTTAGAAAAGACGATTATTAGCTGTAATTGCAAACAAAGGTTATTCCACAAAATATTAAACCTAGGGGTTGAATAATAATTGACCCACACTTTTATGTTTAAAATTTATAAAAATTTAACTGAGCAACAAAACTTTTTGGTTTGTAAGATTTATGCATCTGTTAATAAATCCTGCTCTTGTTTGAAGTTTGAAGGCTCTAACTTATTTGCATCTTATTAAACCTGCTAAATCTGCAGGGGGTTGAATACTACTTGTAGGCACTGTATCCTCAGCGTCCCCTCTCGCCAAGCTGCTCAAGTCCGGTCTACCTGAGCTTTCCCCGTGGCATCTGTTCCCGGGCTATCTCGCAGTGTGGGTGAGTCACCCTGCTCAGCCATGGCAGGTCGCCATTGCTGACAGGATCCTGATACCAACTCAGTACGGATTTGACGACTCTGGGAAGAAGTGGCCAGATTGCTGTTGGATGATTGGGACCATGCAAGGCCAAAAGTCAGAAAGGATTTTCATAAGTTTTGCAATGTGGTCTCTGTTTTGCTGTAAATGTTGTCTTTTTTTACAATTTTTTTTTTCTTCCCCCTTCACCGGGAAGAGAGTAATTGTTTGTTGGCGTTCGATGAAGGATTGCTTCAATAAGGATATCAGACAGGAGATGCAGTTTAAAAGTGGTGCTGCTCCAAAGCTTTCAAAGTACAAATACAATCATATGCTGTCTTTTCTGAGGCCTGTGCTTGCTCAGCAAGTGTGAGTATCTTTTCTGTTGTCTGACTATTATATAAACTTTAAAACATTTTTTAGTAATGTTTTTCTTTTATTTTACACACAGAACATGGAGCAGCACTATAGAACCTGGATCTTAATCTTTTGGAGTGGCCCCTCATCGACCAGCCAATGAACAGGCCCAATCCCAATCATTCACCAGCGATGCAGCAACCAGGCAGGCTTCATAGGCTGGGGAACAGGCAGCTGGTCCATAAGGTTTTCCCCTCTCCCAGCCCTCTGCCACTTGTTGGAACTTCTCGTCAGCAGCAGGGGGCCTGGGATAGGTCAGTCATGCCCGAGTTTATTCACTTAAGCTCGGTCTTCCAGGATGGGATGAAGGTGATTGGAGATAGACTGGACAGTGGGTTCACTCAGGTGAACACACTTTTCCAGGATGTCCACAGACGCCTTGACCGCCTGGAAGCCGACCTTCAGAGACCGGTAAGACTTTTTTTTCATCAATAGAGCAGGGCGTGTCGGAAAACCTTACTCCTGAACTCCAGCTGAATGTCATCCAGGCCTGCCAGGCTGCTTACAGACAGGCATTACAGCAGCAGCAGTCCCAAAGCTATCCGCCGCAGGCCGGATTTTACCAGCATCAAAAAGCACAGCATCTCTGGCCTGTTCCCCCAGTTCACAGCTACACCACGCTCGAGAGTGCAGCAGCCCTGCAACAAGCAGCATCCGCCATGCTCCAGAGTGCAGCATCCACCACGCTCCAGAGTGCAGCACTCCTGCAGCAAGCAGCATCCACCACGATCCAGAGTGCAGCATCCACCACACTCCAGAGTGTAGCACCCCTGCAGCAAGCAGCAACCACCACACTGCACAGTTTAGCACCACGCGCTGCTACAGAGCCCAAAACTGCAACTCATACAACAAAGAAACGAAAGACTCCCATTAGTGACTTGGCAATGCACCATAAGACCAGGAGCAAGAAATGTCTGCCAAAATGATCCTACCACCTCCACCCTCACCTCCCAATGTGTCTCTGTTGTCTTACATGTCACTACCTTCCCTTGGTTGTCTCCCTTCCAATTTGTCTATCCCTTCCCACAATTCAATTTCTAATGTGTAGTGTTGAGCGATACCTTCCGATATTTGAAAGTATCGGATGGTATCGGCCGATACCGGCAAAATATCGGATCTCGCCGATACCCGATACCAATACAAGTCAATGGGACACAAATATCGGAATGTATCCTGGATGGTTACCAGGGTCTGAAGGAGAAGAAACTCTCCTTCAGGCCCTGGGATCCATATTAATGTAAAAAATGAAGAATAAAAATAAAAAATATGGCTATAGTCACCCCTCCGAAGAACCCTGGCTGTCACCGCTGTGAGCGTCCGCCTCCGTTCCTAAGAATTGCAGAGAGTGAAGGACCTTCGATGACGTGACGTGACCGCTCACCTGACCGCGACATCATCAAAGGTCCTTCACTCACTACATTCTCAGGAACGGAGGCAGACGCTCGCAGTGGTGACAGCCAGGGTCCTTCGGAGGGGTGAGTATAGCCATATTTTTTATTTTTATTCTTTATTTTTCACATTAATATGGATCCCAGGGCCTGAAGGAGAGTTTCCTCTCCTCCAGACCCTTGGAACCACACGCACCGCACATTCCGATTCCGATTTCCGATATCACAAAAATATCAGAACTCGGTATCAGAATTCCGATACAGCAAATATTGGCCGATACCCGATACTTGCAGTATCAGAATGCTCAACACTACTAATGTGTTGTCTACTCCCAATGTGTCCAGTCCCATACAGGAGCCAATCCTTCAATTAATTGCCCCTTCCCCTGTAACACCTTCTTCATCAAATGTTACTGAATTAACACAGCTCAACACCCCCAAGGTCCACAATATATCACCGTCACACAGACCCTGAACCTAAAACCCATTGTTTGTTTGCTGTTAAATAAAATTGTTATTTTGTTTGCACAATCCCAGTTTTCCTTGTCTCTTTATGCGAAAACACACACATGTGTGTATTGTATTTTTAATCAAGTTGTAATGGGTGTTTAACTGTTGGTGTTTTATTAGTAGTAAAGTCAGCAAACTGTGTAAAGTATATGGGTATTTTCTCTTGTATAGACCTCTCAAAGTCACTTAAAATGTTATATGGTCCCTAAAAAAATGTTTTGCAAATTTTGTTGGAAAAATTAGAAATCAATGGTCAAATTTAACCGTTATAATTTCCCAACAACAAAAATATTCTATTTTAAAAATTGTGCTGATGTAAGGTAGACATGTGGGAAATGTTATTTATTAACTGTTTGTATGAAATAACTCTCTGATTTAAGGGCATACAAATTAAAAGTTTGAAAATTGCAAAATTTTCACCAAATTTCCATTTTTTCCACAAATAAATGGAAGTCATATCGAAGAAATTTTACCACTATTATGAATTACAATATGTCATCAAAAAACATTCTTAGAATCAGTTGGATCCATTTAAGCATTTCAGAGTAATTATCTTATAAAGTGATAATTTAAAAATTTGGCCTGGTTATAGAGGTCCATACAGACTTGGTAGGTAAAGGGGTTAAATGACATACAGAATTACAGTACGATAAAGCTGATGTTAAAAATGCATCATATATGGATTGCAGACTCATGTCGTGGATTCTACTTGAGAAAAATCGCATTGTACTGACATGACACTCGTCCTACTTTTTTGGATCAACATTTTTTTACATGTTAGTGCGACTCCAGCCTAAGGCCGGGGTCACACTTGTGAGTTCAATGCAAGAAACTTGCACGAGTCTCTCGCATCAAGTCCCGGCACTGCCACCGGCACTCGGGACCAGAGCATTCGGTTACATAGAAATACATGCAGCCACACACTCCGGTCCGAGTGCCAGTGGCAGAGCCGGGAGTTGATGTGAGAGACTCCCGTGAGTTTCTCGCATTGAACTCGCAAGTGTGACCCTGACCAGAACATGGGACCCTTTAGGCTCAACAGTCATCTAAGAGTCTGTAAGTTTCTTATAATTGTTTTGCTATTGGGAACCTTTTTTCACACCATTCCTCTAAAATTTGATGAGAAACTAAACAGAACAGCTATTTATCCACTGTGATTTTTACCAGCGGAGCACAGTTTTACTCCAATCCCAGGGACTACTGAGGTTAGTAATGTGCTTCCACTAAGCTTTAGTTATTAATTGTTTTTACCAGAAAACTGAACTTAAATGACTGTTAATGACTGTAGTGCCACATTTACTACTAAAAAAAGGAAAAAATTGCAAGGTACTCACCTTTTGGCCACATTCACATGTTCAGTATTTGGTCAGTATTTTACATCATGGCAATGTCATTCTTTTCTAATCAAAATACATAATGTTTGAATGCCAAGAGGTCATGCTATCACCTTCATAGCACATAGTGGCAGGGACCCAGGGAAGATGGCAATATAGGAACTGAGAATAGAAAGTCCCTTTCGTGTGCAGGAGACTACAGAATATAGCAGGACATGGCAACTCTTTCAGGTGATATCCTCCACCAAGAGCAATAGGTATAAAAATTGAAGTTATAGTGTGCTCCATTCACTTCTTTGTGTATGCTAAGAATAGGTTGTGCTAAAGAGCTCACTGAATTTTAGAGCAGTATTTTATAAGGATGTCACCGTTACAAAAAGTTAGTTTGTGCAGTTTCAATCTTTCTAAATATTCCTATATCCTATACTATTCAACAACTGTGAGTGGTGACATTGCAGAATTGAAGTTTTTAGAAACCACATAGAATTAGTCATCGTCACAGACGTGGTTTGTGAAACCATTGTGCCATGGACCGTGGAGAGCCTGGAGGAGTGTGACTAAGTGAACACCTGACTGTTCACTAGAGCCTCTGATGGGTAGGTTAGACCTGGCTCCCGATAAACGCCAGGTGCCACTCCAGGACAGACCAACGGATGCGCAGCAGCTGGACCCAGAGGACAGACTGGAGGGAGCAGCTGGCAGAGTTTGTATTAGAATGCAGCAGACAGTTTGAATCTGAGTGCAGCAGGCAGTCTGTGTATCAGAGCGCAGAGGTCAGTGTTTGTATCACAGGGCAGTTGATAGGATCTGCAGTAGAGTGCAGCAGGCAAGGTCTGCATTAGAATGCAGCAGGCAGGATCTGCATTAGATTGCAGCAAGCAGGGTCTGCAGTTGAGTGCAGCCGGGACTGATATGCAACCTTACACAACTTAGACTGCGAAACAGGAAGGTTGCTCAGGCACCTCCCCAGTGGGGAGGAAGCAATATAAACATAATGTCAAATAGCCATTTGCTTGGTTAAGAGGGTGGGAGCGCATGCGCACATGCCCTAAGGACATGGCTAGAGGACCGGCTGGAAGCATGCAGAGCATGGGGAAGGGCAGAACTGTCTGCAGCATGGGTAAGTGAAGAGACACGCCGGAGACCCTGCCTGTCGGAGCAGGTATCCGTCGTGGTGCTAACAGTCATGAAGTACCAGACCACGTAAAATACAAAACCAGGAGCATAACACACTGAAGTCACCAATTTTCTGTTTATTCAATAACAGCAAAGTTCCAACACTCCTCTGGCATTAATATCTGCCGAAAATTGTACTAGAAGCTTCATAGCATGGATTTCCATTGCCAAACAGCTGCATATAAGCCTTACATCAACAAACATCATGCCAAGCATCAGGTGGAATCGTGTGAGCATGAATCACTGTAGCACTGGAAATCCTTTCTGTAGAATGTAATTCCGCAAGGACAGGGTCCTCTCCCCTCTGTACCAGTCTGTCACTGTAAACTTGCATACTGTAAACGATATCTATAACTCTGTATGCAAACCCTTTCTCATGTACAGCACCATGGAATTAATGGTGCTATATAAATAATAAATAATAATAATAATAATAATAATAATAATAATGGAGGGACAAATCTCACTTCTTAATCTGGCAGTCTGATGAATGGGTCTGGGTTTGATGAATGTCAAACGAATGTTACCTACGTGACTATACTGTGCCAGTTGTAAAGTTTGGTGGAGGAAGTATTATGCTTTAACACTAGAAGTCCCAGAAATTTCAAGCTTCAAAGGTTCCAAAGGTAGAAATGTTAAATGACCCCTCTCTGGGACTTCTAATGTTAAGGTTGTTTTTCAGGGGTTGACCGAAGCCTCTTAGTTGAAGTGATGGAAAATCCTAATTCTTCAGCATGTAAAAACAATTTTGGTCAATGTATGCTATCAACTTTGTGGGAACAGTTTGGGAAAGGTCCTTTTCTGTTTTAGTATGATTGTGTCCCAGGAGCTGTTGCATCAGATGCCATACGCTAGTCTGACTCCAAACTAAGTACCTCTCTCTTCCGTAGCGTGTATGCTGTTATGGTCAGCGGGGTCCTCTCTCTCCGGTAAAGTTTAAGCTCTTGCGATCAATGATGCCCTCTCTTTATCACTTCTGAAGAGTGTAATCTCTTATGGTGAAATGGGTTCCCTCTTTCTCCTGTAAATTGTGAGCTAATATGGTCAGCAGTCTTCTCTTTGTCGACTGTAAAGCGTAAGATCTTGTGGTCTTTGAAGTTCTTTGTTTCCTCTCACCATGTATATATATATATATATATACTAGCTATTGAACCCGTTCTATGCCCGGGTGGCTAGCATCTATATTGGTATATGGTCTCCATCCTGGTATGTGCTGCTCCATCCTGCGTCCCCATCCTGTCATGAGCTGCTCCATCTTGCGTCCCCATCCTGACATGTGCTGCACCCATCCTGCACCCCCATTCTGACATGTGCTGCTCCCATCCTGCACCCCCATTTTGACATGTGCTGCTCCATCCTGTGTCCCCATCCTGTCATGTTCTGCACCCATCCTGCGCCTCCATTCTGACATGTTCTGCACCCATCTTGCGCCCCCATTCTGTCATGTGTTGCACCCATCCTGCGCCACCATTCTGTCATGTGCTGCTGCCATCCTGCGCCCCCGTTCTGTCATGTGCTGCTCCCATCCTGCGCCCCCGTTCTGTCATGTGCTGCTCCCATCCTGCGCCCGTTCTGTCATGTGCTTCTGCCATCCTGCGCCCATGTTTTGTCATGTGCTGCTCCCATCCTGCGCCCGTTCTGTCATGTGCTGCTGCCATACTGCGCCCCGTTCTGTCATGTGCTGCTCCCATCCTGTGCCCCGTTCTGTCATGTGCTGCTCCCATCCTGCGCCCGTTCTGTCATGTGCTGCTGCCATCGTGCGCCCGTTCTGTCATGTGCTCTTCCCATCCTGCGCCCCCGTTCTGTCATGTGCTGCTCCCATCCTGTGCCCCGTTCTTTCATGTGCTGCTCCCATCCTGCGCCCCTGTTCTGTCATGTGCTGCTCCCATCCTGCGCCCCTGTTCTGTCATGTGTGCTCCCATCCTGCGCCCCTGTTCTGTCATGTGCTGCTCCCATCCTGCGCCCCCGTTCTGTCATGTGCTGCTGCCATCCTGTGCCCGCGTTCTGTCATGTGATGCTTCCATCTGGCTCCCCCATTCTGTCATGTGCTTCTCCCATCCTGCGCCCCCGTTCTGTCATGTGCTGCTCCCATCCTGCGCCCGTTCTGTCATGTGCTGCTGCCATCCTGCGCCCCCGTTCTGTCATGTGCTGCTCCCAGCCTGCGCCCCTGTTCTGTCATGTGCTGCTGCCATCCTGCGCCTCCGTTCTGTCATGTGCTGCTGCCATCCTGTGCCCCCGTTCTGTCATGTGATACTCCCATCTTGCGCCCCCATTCTGTCATGTGCTGCTCCCATCTAGCGCCCCTGTTGTGTCATGTGCTGCTGCCATCCTGCGCCTCAGTTCTGTCATGTGCTGCTGCCATCCTGTGCCCCCGTTCTGTCATGTGATACTCCCATCTTGCGCCCCCATTCTGTCATGTGCTGCTCCCATCCTGCGCCCTTGTTCTGTCATGTGCTGCTCCCATCCTGCGCCCCTGTTCTGTTATGTGCTGCTCCCATCCTGCGCCCGTTCTGTCATGTGCTGCTGCCATCCTGCGCCCCCGTTCTGTCATGTGCTGCTGCCATCCTGCACCCCCTGTTATGATGCGGTGGTCTAGGCGCAACATGGAATGAGCTCTGAAGGAAGTGGTAACTGTACTGACCGCAGTCCCTAAGCTCAACACAACACTAGAAGCAGCCGTGGAATGCTCCTAACTCCCTATGCATCTCATCACAGCCTAAGAGCTAACTACCTCTAAAGACAGAAGCAGGAAAACTATCTTGCCTCAGAGAAAATCCCCAAAGGATAGATTAGCCCCCCACAAATAATGACTGTGAGTGGAGAGGGAAAAAGACATACACAGAATGAAACCAGGATGAGCACAGGAGGCCAGTCTAGCTTGATAGATAGGACAGGATAGAATACTGTGCGGTCAGTATAAAACACTACAAAAATCCACGCAGAGTTTACTAAAAATCTCCACACATGACTAAAGGTGTGGAGGGTAAATCTGCTTCCCAGAGCTTCCAGCAAGACAGAATTAATTCATACTGATAAGCTGGACAAACATAGAAAGCACTGAACGGATAAGTCCACAATCTGTGAACAGAACAGAGCAAGTAAGAACTTAGCTTTGCTGAACTGGTCAGGAAAACAGGGAAATCCAAAGAGATGTGAATCCAACCAGAAACCATTTACAAGTGGCACTAGCTGAAGGAACAGCCAGACCTAAATAGCCGAGCAGAAGAGAAGATAAGTGGAGGCAGCTGATGACAGCTAACTCCAAGGTGCATGTAAAGAAGCTGCGGAGACACCATCACGTGTTTCTCGACGCAAGCAGTGAATAGCCAGGCCATTCCCCGGGAAGGAACAACCACGGGAAGGGCAGCATCCTATGAAGGAAAGCCACCTATGCCAAGCATGGTATCCATCCACAGACAACTGTTTCGGGGTATTTGCCCCTCATCAGTGTGGAGTAGGAATCTGGCTATTAGGAGCAGTGCCTAGTAAAAAGGCTATAAAGGCACAGATGATTGGCCTCGGGGAGACCAAAACATCCAACACCGCGGAGACACCATCACGTGTTTCTCAACGCAGTGATTCCAGAACACTGCCCCCATCCCTTATGGGAAATATGCAGATGCATGTAAAGAAGCTGCGGAGACACCATCACGTGTTTCTCGACGCAAGCAGTGAATAGCCAGGCCTTTCCCCGGGAAGGAACAACCACGGGAAGGGCAGCATCCTATGAAGGAAAGCCACCTATGCCAAGCATGGTATCCATCCACAGACAGCTGTTTCGGGGTATTTGACCCTCATCAGTGTGGAGTAGGAATCTGGCTATTAGGAGCAGTGCCTAGTAAAAAGGCTATAAAGGCACAGATGATTGGCCTCGGGGAGACCAAAACATCCAACACCGCGGAGACACCATCACGTGTTTCTCAACGCAGTGATTCCAGAACACTGCCCCCATCCCTTATGGGAAATATGCAGATGCATGTAAAGAAGCTGCGGAGACACCATCACGTGTTTCTCGACGCAAGCAGTGAATAGCCAGGCCTTTCCCCGGGAAGGAACAACCACGGGAAGGGCAGCATCCTATGAAGGAAAGCCACCTATGCCAAGCATGGTATCCATCCACAGACAGCTGTTTCGGGGTATTTGCCCCTCATCAGTGTGGAGTAGGAATATGGCTATTAGGAGCAGTGCCTAGTAAAAAGGCTATAAAGGCACAGATGATTGGCCTCGGGGAGACCAAAACATCCAACACCGCGGAGACACCATCACGTGTTTCTCAACGCAGTGATTCCAGAACACTGCCCCCATCCCTTATGGGAAATATGCAGATGCATGTAAAGAAGCTGCGGAGACACCATCACGTGTTTCTCGACGCAAGCAGTGAATAGCCAGGCCTTTCCCCGGGAAGGAACAACCACGGGAAGGGCAGCATCCTATGAAGGAAAGCCACCTATGCCAAGCATGGTATCCATCCACAGACAGCTGTTTCGGGGTATTTGCCCCTCATCAGTGTGGAGTAGGAATATGGCTATTAGGAGCAGTGCCTAGTAAAAAGGCTATAAAGGCACAGATGATTGGCCTCTGGGAGACCAAAACATCCAACACCGCGGAGACACCATCACGTGTTTCTCAACGCAGTGATTCCAGAACACTGCCCCCATCCCTTATGGGAAATATGCAGATGCATGTAAAGAAGCTGCGGAGACACCATCACGTGTTTCTCGATGCAAGCAGTGAATAGCCAGGCCTTTCCCCGGGAAGGAACAACCACGGGAAGGGCAGCATCTAATGAAGGAAAGCCACCTATGCCAAGCATGGTATCCATCCACAGACAGCTGTTTCTTTTTTTTTTTTTTTTTTTTTTTTCTTCCCTCAGATGGGAAAATCCACGGTCCAGAAATCCAAGACCAAAGAAAAATCCCAAACAGCTGCGTCAAATCCAAAACACAAAAGCTGTTCCCATCATCATCGGAAAATTTCAGTTTACTACAACATCAGAAAAAACAAGTCAAGACATATTTACAAGGTATCTCCACTTCTTCACCTTCCAAATCCCTTCGGCATCCACCTCCCCTCTTCTTCTTTTATCCCATAGAAAACACACATACATCTTCCCCAAAATCACTTTTAGACTATTCTTTACTACAATTTCCTTTCTCTTAAAAACATACACATTCTTCACATCCCATAATACTTCCTTTATACATGCAACTATTAACCACAACACTCTCTCCTTCACTCCATCACACATTCCCAAGCCAAACATGAACAACTCGAATGATAACAAGCTCACACCACACAATTCTTTACACAACGGTCCCATTCTTCCAATCACCTCCCTAGCATAATGACAATTCCAAAACACATGTATTACACTTTCCCTTCCACCACACCCACCTCTCGGACACATATCATTTCTCCCCAACCCACGATTCTTCTGAAATTCCCTAACTGGTAACACTCCATGCAAAGACTGCCACACAATCTCACTCTGCCTATTCGTCATACCGTCTAACCGCACTTTCTTCCATACTTTTTCTATATCATTCCCTCTTACCATGTTTATTCCACACTCTGTCTCTCTACATTCAATCATCCTATATACAGCCTTCTTATTACTCAACAACCTAACATCCACATCACATAACTCATACTTCACCAAAAATGTATAAACCCACACATACCATCTAGGCACGTCAAAAGCAACCGGATACCTCAGATCCCTCTCTCGCCACTTCAAACGAAATAAATACGCCCCAAACAAAAACCTACACAGACAAGAAAACTTGCCATCCATCCTAATCACCCTCAACACAAAAACCACAATATTTACACCAAAAAACACCTCAAGGTTTGGAAAACCCAACCCACCTTTTTCTAAATGTTTCACCAAAACCTCCCTCCTAGCCCTCTCCATTCTAGAATTCCACAAAAACACAAACAGAATCCTATTTAACCCTCTCATACACATATACCCCGGCGAAAAGACCACTGCAATATATAAGAAAATAGGCAAAATCACACTTTTAATAACTAAGATTTTTCCAAAAAACAAAAGACTTCTCATCTTCCAAAAACATAACTTCCGCTCAACCTTTCCTTTCGCATCATCCCAACTTTCTTTCCCATCCAAACTCTCTGAAAATTTCACCCCCAAAACCTTAATAGACCCAGTCACCTCATTCACTCCTACATCCTTACTTAAAACCCCTCCCCCAAAAACCTTACACTCACTCTTCTCCCAATTCACCTTAAATGCTGACGCACCACAAAAAATAGACGCTAATAACTTCACCCGCCTCACAGAATACTCTGAATCACACAACACACACACGTCATCCATATAAGCACTAACCTTCCATTCCCTCCCTCCACCTCCTGGCACTTGTACTCCTCTAATCACTTTATCTTTCCTCAACATACAAAGCAACAGTTCAATCGCACAAATAAAAACCACAGGAGACAAAGGACAACCTTGTCGCACACCTGAAAAAACATTCACTCTTCTACCCACAGAACCATTCATCAAAACACAACTATAAATGTCTTTATATAAGCTCCTCACCCTCCAAACAAAATCAGGTGGAAACCCCATTCTCAATAATACCCGGAACAAAAAACTATGTGATAACCGATCATACGCCTTTTCAAAGTCCAAACTCAAAACAAATACACTCTTCTTCCGACTCATACAGTCCCACAAACAATCTCTCAACATACACACACACTCATGTATACGTCTCCCAGGCACTGCACAACACTGTTCATCCCCAATCACACTCTCTATCACATCACGCATCCTATTCGCCATTACTTTCGCATAGATCTTATAATCGCAATTCAACAACGTTATCGGTCTCCAATTTTTTAAACTCTTCAAATCTCCTTTTTTAGGTATTAACACAACCATCCCTGCACGCATACTCTCAGCCACCTCCATACTAGACCACATATACTTACACATATCCACAAAATCCTTACCAATCACATGCCACATCACCCTATAAAACTCTATAGGAAGTCCATCCTCTCCTGGAGTCTTATTTAACGCCATGCTATTCATTACCTTCCATACCTCATCACCTGTCACCTCACCCATCACTCTCTCTCTCTCCATCTCACTCAATTTATTTTCTAATACACTTAGTACATCCTCCTCCAAAGCCTCATCCCTCCACTTCACTGCATACAGCTCCTCATAAAACTTAGCCACATGTTCACACATATCCTCCCCACTTACCTCTCTTCCATCCTCTGCATTCAAAACACCCATACTCTGCTTTTTCCCAAAAACCTTTTTAAAGAAAAACCTCGAACACCTTTCATCTTGCTCCATTCTATAAATTTTTGCCCTAAAAATAATACTCTTTCCTTTCTCTTCCAAAAACTCTTTAATTTCTTTTTTAACCTTTTTTATCCCCTCCTCCACCTCCATTCCTCCTTCCCTCAATTTATACAATAAACATAAACGGGCATTCAACTTAACAAACTTTTCCCTCTTAATTGCCGCAAATTCATACCCCACACTTTTAAAATACTTTTTTGTCTGCCTCTTAACCCAATCCCACCACTCACAAACATTCCCAAAACTTTCCTTACTTTTACACCACTGTTCATACTTTCTCACATACTCCTTCCTCACAGCTTCATTTTCCAACAATTTCACATTTAATTTCCACAAACCCTTTCCAAACACACCACTAACATTAATATCTAACTCGCAGAACACACAAACATGGTCCGAAAAAACGACCCTATCCTGCTTATATCCAACAGGAATAATATTTTTAGAAACAAAACAATAATCCAACCTGGACTGTGCTCTTCCACTATCAGAAAAAAAGGTATCTAACAAAGGGTTAACCTTACACACACGCTGCATATCACTCAAATCAAAGTCAGTAACTAACTCCAGCAAAACTTTTCCAGACACATCCACATTCACTCCCCCCACATCACAATTCATATCATCCACAATCACCACAGGCACTCTTCCTGGAACAAAAAGCTTCACTTTTTCAAATAATAACTTACGCTCATTTTTTTCTACTGGCGCATAAATATTGATAACACAAAACTTAGCATTTTTATATTCAAAATTTGCTAAGATACACCTCCCCACCTCCACCACCAAATAATTATTCAAAACAACCTCCTGCCCCTTAACTAAAATACCCACACCATCATTTCTATTATTTGCACTACCAGACCACACAGACGCACCATAAGACCACTCATCCCCTTTCACACCATCCACAATCCCACATTCTTGCAAACAAAAAATAGATGCACTCTGCATAGCTAAAAAATCCAAAATTGCTGCTCTCCTCCTCGCTTTCTTAAAAACTCTCACATTTTGAGAAACTATAAAAAAACCCATACTATAAAAACAAAAAAACAATGCAAAAATTACCACAAAACTACACACATTACACAAATAGCCCTTGACAAAGGTCAAGACTCACAGAAAGGAGAGAAAAAAAAAAAAAAAACCAGATCCACTGAGCTTTCATTTTACCCAGTATCACCATTGTCCTCCTCTGCCATTTGGACTGAACAGCAAGTCTCTGAACCACTAACCCCTTCGTGCTCACTCCATTTTTTTTTAGCTGGCCCAATTTTCCTCTTAGGCATACTACTTCATGCCTCATCACTTTCCCCATCCTCCTCCCTCTGACACTTATTCGCACCCCTGTCCTGATCTGAAGAAAGCCCTCTAATATTCTGAGGATCTGAGGGGTGCACAGGGCTCTCAGCTTCAGAAATACGCACGTCTTCCTCCGTTGCATCCATTGCTTCCTCAAGAGAAAACATTTCAGGCACAGTAGAGTCATCATCTTCTTCCTCATCTTCTTCCTGATCTTCTTCCTTCTTCTTAAACCCCTTCTCTACTTTTTTTGCCGCCAACCAAAACTCCTTATCTTCCTTCTGTGCATCACTCATAGTACCACGGGGTGCTAGCACAATGTCATCTGGAGTCACAGAGCGTCTTTCCCTCTCCCTCCTTTCCTCTCTCTCCATTCTTTCAGTTTCCTTCCTGATAGTCGCCAACCTCCTCCTTCTCTCCTCCTCCTCTCTCCATTCACTCTCTGAGCGTCTAGGCGCCCTCCACGGACAATCCTTATACATGTGGTCACTACTACCACGCACGTCACAGGTCTTAGCCATCGGGCAATCACCAGCCATATGCCCCTCCTTCTTGCAGTTTCGGCAACACTGCCCCTTCTGGCAGTCTGCCTGGACATGTCCAAAAGAGAAACATCTCCTGCAAAACAGAGGCTGCCCAGGGTACGTGAGGAAACCCCTATGCCCTGCCACAGAGAAGTTCGCAGGAGGGTGTCTGAACCCACCCACACTGCCAGGATCTCTTCTGAACCTTACACGATATTTGTATCGACAATTGAAGATTCCTAAACAGTTCACTTGCTTCTCTCCCTTTGAAACAAAGTCACAATACTGTGAGAGGAAGCTCTCCAACAATGCAGGTTCAGTAAAGGGGTTATAGACAGTGATAGTCACCTGCCTTTCCTGAAGACCAAACCGTGGTTCACATTTGACTCCCTTCAAACAGGGATCTCCGGCATGATTCCGAAACCACTCATAGACATTCAGGCAATAATGCTCCGACATAAAAGTAACATCGTAGTTACCTTGATTAGGGAACTCATTGATACTAAAGATGTTTTCTCACTTTCCTCCAGCCTTTTCCTCAATAAGGTCACGAACAATAAAGACCACGCTGTTCCTTGCCCGGATAGATGGCTCCAACGTCACTCGGATGGTGTTCCTCACATAACTCATCTTCAAAGCCGTCGGTACAAACGACCACAGAAAAAAACAGAATTCTCTGCAAAAGGGTCTGGATTGCTCCAGAAAACCTCACTCCAGACAGCTGTTTCGGGGTATTTGCCCCTCATCAGTGTGGAGTAGGAATATGGCTATTAGGAGCAGTGCCTAGTAAAAAGGCTATAAAGGCACAGATGATTGGCCTCGGGGAGACCAAAACATCCAACACCGCGGAGACACCATCACGTGTTTCTCAACGCAGTGATTCCAGAACACTGCCCCCATCCCTTATGGGAAATATGCAGATGCATGTAAAGAAGCTGCGGAGACACCATCACGTGTTTCTCGACGCAAGCAGTGAATAGCCAGGCCTTTCCCCGGGAAGGCACAACCACGGGAAGGGCAGCATCCTTCCCGGGGAAAGGCCTGGCTATTCACTGCTTGCGTCGAGAAACACGTGATGGTGTCTCCGCAGCTTCTTTACATGCATCTGCATATTTCCCATAAGGGATGGGGGCAGTGTTCTGGAATCACTGCGTTGAGAAACACGTGATGGTGTCTCCGCGGTGTTGGATGTTTTGGTCTCCCCGAGGCCAATCATCTGTGCCTTTATAGCCTTTTTACTAGGCACTGCTCCTAATAGCCAGATTCCTACTCCACACTGATGAGGGGCAAATACCCCGAAACAGCTGTCTGTGGATGGATACCATGTTTGGCATAGGTGGCTTTCCTTCATAGGATGCTGCCCTTCCCGTGGTTGTGCCTTCCCGGGAAAAGGCCTGGCTATTCACTGCTTGCGTCGAGAAACACGTGATGGTGTCTCCGCAGCTTCTTTACATGCATCTGCATATTTCCCATAAGGGATGGGGGCAGTGTTCTGGAATCACTGCATTCAGAAACACGTGATGGTGTCTCCGCGGTGTTGGATGTTTTGGTCTCCCCGAGGCCAATCATCTGTGCCTTTATAGCTAACTCCTAGGAGCAGCCATACCACTTGAAACCACAAGAGGGAGCCCAAGAGCAGAACTCACAAAAGTGCCACTTACAACCACCGGAGGGAGCCCAAGAGCGGAATTCACAACAGTACCCCCCCTTGAGGAGGTGTCACCGAACCCTCACCAGAGCCCCCAGGCCGATCAGGATGAGCCAAATGAAAAGCACGAACCAAATCGGCGGCATGGACATCGGAGGCAACAACCCAAGAATTATCCTCCTGGCCATAACCCCTCCACTTGACAAGATACTGAAGCCTCCGCCTCGAAAACCGAGAATCCAAAATCTTCTCAACCTCATATTCCAACTCTCCCTCAACCAACACCGGGGCAGGAGGGTCAACCGAGGGAACAACGGGCACCACATATCTCCGCAACAAAGATCTATGGAAAACATTATGAATGGCAAAAGAGGCTGGAAGCGCCAAACGAAACGACACCGGATTAATAATTTCAGAAATTTTATAAGGACCAATAAACCGAGGCTTAAACTTAGGGGACGAAACCTTCATAGGAACATGACGAGAAGACAACCAAACCAAATCCCCCACACGAAGCCGGGGACCAACACACCGACGGCGGTTAGCAAAACGTTGAGCCCTTTCCTGAGACAACATCAAATTGTCCTCCACAAGAGTCCAAATCTGCTGCAGCCTGTCCACCACAGAATCAACACCAGGACAATCAGAAGGCTCAACCTGCCCAGAAGAAAAGCGAGGATGAAAACCAAAATTACAAAAGAAAGGAGAAACCAAAGTAGCCGAACTAGCCCGATTATTAAGGGCAAACTCGGCCAAAGGCAAGAAAGACACCCAATCATCCTGATCAGCAGACACAAAGCATCTCAAATATGTCTCCAAGGTCTGATTAGTTCGCTCAGTTTGGCCATTAGTCTGAGGATGAAACGCCGAAGAAAAAGACAAATCAATGCCCATCCTAGCACAAAAGGCCCGCCAAAATCTAGAGACTGTTGTGAATTCTGTGGTCAAGCTCCCTCCTGTGGTCATGAGTGGTACTTCGGCTGGTTCTGTCTATGAGCTTCCTCTGGTGGATGTGAGTGGGGCTGCGGCTTCTGAGTTTCCTTTCTCAGGTGACGAGGTTAAGTCGTTAGGTGCTGCTCTAATTAACTCCACCTAGTTCTTTGCTCCTGGCCTCCAGTCTATGTTCCAGTATTGGTCGTGCTCTCTCCTGGATCGTTCTTGTGGCCTGTCTGCCCTGCATAAGCTAATTTCTGCTTGTGTTACATTCGCTTGCTATTTTTTCTGTCCAGCTTGCTATATTGGTTTTTCTTGCTTGCTGGAAGCTCTGAGACGCAGAGGGAGCACCTCCGTACCATTAGTCGGTGCGGAGGGTCTTTTTGCCCCCTCTGTGTGGTTGTTTGTAGGTTTTTGTGCTGACCGCAAAGCTATCTTTCCTATCCTCGGTCTATTCAGTAAGTCGGGCCTCACTTTGCTAAAATCTATTTCATCTCTGTGTTTGTATTTTCATCTTAACTCACAGTCATTATATGTGGGGGGCTGCCTTTTCCTTTGGGGAATTTCTCTGAGGCAAGGTAGGCTTATGTTTCTATCTTCAGGGCTAGCTAGTTTCTCAGGCTGTGCCCGAGGCGCCTAGGTTTTGTCAGGAGCACTCCATGGCTACCTTTAGTGTGGTATGATAGGATTAGGGATTGCGGTCAGCAGAGTTCCCACGTCTCAGAGCTTGTCCTATGTTATTTGTAACTATCAGGTCACTTGTGTGCTCTTAACAACCAGGTCTATTGTGTTTCTGAATCACCAGTTCATAACAAGAGACAAACTGAGAACCTCTGTCAGACACAATATTCTCTGGAATGCCATGCAAACGAACCACATGCTGAAAAAACAATGGAACCAGATCTGAGGAGGAAGGCAACTTAGGCAAAGGTACCAGATGGACCATTTTAGAGAACCTGTCACAAACAACCCAGATAACAGACATCTTCTGGGAAACAGGAAGATCCGAAATAAAATCCATGGAAATATGTGTCCAGGGCCTCTCCGGGACCGGCAAAGGCAAAAGCAACCCACTAGCGTGGGAACAGCAAGGCTTGGCTCGGGCGCAAGTCCCACAGGATTGCACAAAAGCACGGACATCGCGCGACAAGGACGGCCACCAAAAGGACCTAGCAACCAAATCTCTGGTACCAAAAATCCCAGGATGACCAGCCAACACTGAACAATGAACCTCAGAAATTACCTTACTTGTCCATCTATCAGGAACAAACAGCTTCCCCACAGGACAGCGGTCAGGCCTATCAGCCTGAAATTCCTGAAGCACCCGCCGCAAATCAGGAGAGATGGCAGAAAGAATCACCCCTTCCTTAAGAATGCCAACCGGCTCAAGGACTCCAGGAGAATCAGGCGAAAATCTCCTAGAGAGGGCATCAGCCTTAACATTCTTAGATCCGGAAGATACGAGACCACAAAATCAAAACGGGAGAAAAACAGGGACCATCGAGCCTGTCTAGGATTTATCCGCTTGGCCGACTCGAGGTAAATCAGATTCTTATGATCGGTCAGGACCACAACGCGGTGCTTAGCTCCCTCAAGCCAATGTCGCCACTCCTCAAACGCCCACTTCATAGCCAACAACTCCCGATTGCCGACATCATAATTGCGTTCCGCAGGCGAAAACTTTCTGGAATAAAAAGCACACGGTTTCATCAAAGAACCATCAGACTCCCTCTGAGACAAAACGGCCCCTGCCCCAATCTCAGAAGCGTCGACCTCAACCTGAAAAGGAAGAGAAACATCTGGCTGACGCAACACAGGGGCAGAAGTAAAACGGCGTTTAAGCTCCTGAAAGGCCTCAACAGCCGCAGAGGACCAATTCGTCACATCCGCGCCTTTCTTCGTCAAATCAGTAAGGGGCTTAACCACACTGGAAAAGTTGGCAATGAAACGGCGATAGAAATTAGCAAAGCCCAAAAATTTTTGAAGGCCCTTCACAGATGTGGGTTGAATCCAGTCATGAATAGCTTGGACCTTAACAGGATCCATTTCTATAGACGAGAGAGAAAAAATAAAACCCAAAAAAGAGACCTTCTGAACTCTGAATAGGCACTTAGACCCCTTCACAAACAAAGCATTATCACGAAGGATCTGGAACACCATCCTGACCTGCTTCACATGAGACTCCCAATCATCGGAAAAAATCAAAATATCATCCAAATATACGACCATGAATTTATCAAGATAATTGCGGAAAATATCATGCATGAAAGACTGGAACACAGATGGAGCATTAGAGAACCCAAATGGCATCACAAGGTATTCAAAATGGCCTTCGGGCGTATTAAATGCAGTTTTCCATTCGTCACCCTGTTTAATACGAACAAGATTATATGCCCCTCGAAGGTCAATCTTAGTAAACCAACTAGCCCCCTTAATCTGAGCAAACAAATCAGTAAACAAAGGCAAGGGGTATTGGAATTTGACTGTGATCTTATTAAGAAGACGATAATCAATACAGGGTCTCAAGGAGCCATCCTTCTTAGCAACAAAAAAGAAACCCGCTCCCAATGGTGACGAAGAGGGCCGAATATGCCCCTTCTCCAAAGACTCCTTAACATAACTCCGCATGGCGGCATGCTCTGGTACTGACAGATTGAAAAGTCGGCCCTTAGGGAACTTGCAACCAGGAATCAATTTAATAGCACAATCACAGTCCCGGTGCGGTGGAAGGGAACTGGACTTGGGCTCATCAAATACATCCTGGAAATCCGACAAAAACTCAGGGACCTCAGATGAGGGGGAAGAGGAAATTGACATCAAAGGAACGTCACTATGTACCCCTTGACAACCCCAACTAGTCACAGACATAGTTTTCCAATCCAGCATCGGATTATGTTCCTGTAACCATGGAAAACCCAGTACAACAACATCATGCAGGTTATGCAACACCAGAAAACGGCAATCTTCCTGATGTGCTGGAGCCATGTACATAGTCATCTGCGTCCAGTACTGAGGTTTATCCTTGGCCAAGGGTGTAGCATCAATACCCCTCAAAGGAATAGGGCTCTGCAAAGGCTGCAAGGAAAAACCACAGCGCCTGGCGAATTCTAAGTCCATTAAGTTCAGGGCAGCGCCTGAATCCACAAATGCCATGACAGAAAAGGACGACAATGAGCAAATCAGGGTCACAGATAAAAGAAATTTAGGCTGTACAGTACTGATAGTAACAGACCTAGCGACTCTTTTAGTACGCTTAGGGCAATCAGAGATAACATGAGCCGAATCACCACAGTAAAAACACAGCCTATTCTGACGTCTGAATTCATGCCGTTCTGTTCTAGTCAAAATCCTATCACATTGCATAGGTTCAGGACTTTGCTCAGAGGACACTGCCATATGGTGCACAGCTTTGCGCTCGCGCAGACGCCGATCAATCTGAATGGCTAGAGACATAGATTCGCTCAAACCGGCAGGCGTAGGAAAGCCCACCATAACATCTTTAAGGGCTTCAGAAAGACCTTTTCTGAAAATAGCAGCCAGAGCCTCCTCATTCCATTTAGTGAGCACAGACCATCTTCTAAATTTCTGGCAGTATAATTCTGCCGCTTCCTGACCTTGACACAAGGCCAACAGGGTTTTTTCTGCATGATCCACAGAATTAGGTTCGTCATACAATAATCCGTGTGCTTGAAAAAATGCGTCTACATTCAATAATGCCGGATCCCCTGTTTCAAGAGAAAAAGCCCAGTCTTGAGGGTCACCACGCAGCAAGGATATGATGATTTTTACTTGCTGAATGGGATCACCAGAAGAACGGGGTTTCAAAGCAAAAAACAATTTGCAGTTATTTTTAAAGTTCAAAAACTTGGATCTGTCCCCAAAAACAAATCAGGAGTAGGAATTCTAGGCTCTAAAGCCGGAGTCTGAACAATATAATCTTGGATATTCTGTACTCTTGCAGCAAGTTGATCCACACGAGAAAACAAACCCTGAACATCCATGCCAGAGCATATATCCTGAACCACCCAGATATCAAGAGGAAAAAAAGGACAAACCAGAGCACAGAAAAAAAAATGGTTCAGAACTTTCTTTTCCTTCTTTTGAGATGCATTTAATTCATTTTTGGCCACTTGTACTGTTATGATGCGGTGGTCTAGGAGCAACATGGAACGAGCTCTGAAGGAAGTGGTAACTGTACTGACCGCAGTCCCTAAGCTCAACACAGCACTAGAAGCAGCCGTGGAATGCTCCTAACTCTCCCTATGCATCTCGTCACAGCCTAAGAGCTAACTACCCCTAAAGACAGAAGCAGGAAAACTATCTTGCCTCAGAGAAAATCCCCAAAGGATAGATTAGCCCCCCACAAATAATGACTGTGAGTGGAGAGGGAAAAAGACGTACACAGAATGAAACCAGGATGAGCACAGGAGGCCAGTCTAGCTTGATAGATAGGACAGGATGGAATACTGTGCGGGCAGTATAAAACACTACAAAAATCCACGCAGAGTTTACTAAAAATCTCCACACCTGACTAAAGGTGTGGAGGGTAAATCTGCTTCCCAGAGCTTCCAGCAAGACAGAATTAATTCATACTGATAAGCTGGACAAACATAGAAAGCACTGAATAAATAAGTCCACAATCTGTGAACAGAACAGAGCAAGTAAGAACTTAGCTTTGCTGAACTGGTCAGGAAAACAGGGAAATCCAAAGAGATGTGAATCCAACCAGAAACCATTTACAAGTGGCACTAGCTGAAGGAACAGCCAGACCTAAATAGCCGAGCAGAAGAGAAGATAAGTGGAGGCAGCTGATGACAGCTAACTCCAAGGAGCAGCCATACCACTTGAAACCACAAGAGGGAGCCCAAGAGCAGAACTCACAAAAGTGCCACTTACAACCACCGGAGGGAGCCCAAGAGTGGAATTCACAACAGCCCCCGTTCTGTCATGTGCTGCTCCCATCTTGCGCCCCCGTTCTGTCATGTGCTGCTCCAATCCTGCGCCTGTTCTGTCATGTGCTGCTGCCATCCTGTGCCCCCATTCTGTCATGTGCTGCTCCCATATTGCGCCCCCATTCTGTCATGTGCTGCTCCCATCCTGCGCCCCCGTTCTGTCATGTGCTGCTCCCATCCTGCGCCGGTTCTGTCATGTGCTGCTGCCATCCTGTGCCCCAGTTCTGTCATGTGCTGCTCCCATCTTGCGCCCCCATTCTGTCATGTGCTGCTGCCATCCTGCGCCCCGTTCTGTTATGTGCTGCTACCATCCTGCGCCCGTTCTGTCATGTGCTGCTGCCATCCTGTGCCCGTTCTGTCATGTGCTGCTCCCATCCTGCGCCCCCGTTCTGTCATGTGCTGCTACCATCCTGCGCCCGTTCTGTCATGTGCTGCTGCCATCCTGCGCCCATTCTGTCATGTGCTGCTCCCATCCTGCGCCCCCGTTCTGTCATGTGCTGCTCCCATCCTGCGCCACCATTGTATTATATGCCCCCCATAAGATGCTCTATTATATATGCCCCGTATGCTGCTGCCATATATATATAAAAAAAAAAATACCATACTCACCGATCGTCGCTGGGGGCCTGAGCAGGCGGGAACACCGGCACGCTGTGGGGGTCAGGTGCCGGAGTCACCGCTAGCTCAGGCCCCCCATCACTTGCTATACTCACCTGTCTGTCCCGTTCCACCGCTGCGCGCCGCCATCTTCCGGCTCCTTTGGCTGTGACTGTTCAGTCAGAGGGCGGCGCCGGCGCACATTAGGCGCGTCATCGCGCCCTCTGAACTGGGAACGTCACAGCAGAGGACCCGGGAGACGGAGCCGCATGCAGCGCTGGAACGGGGGACAGGTGAATATACTTAGCCTCCCGGTGGTCCCTGACTCTCCGGTGGAGATCGTGGTGTGCGTTCAGTGTTTACGCATACCGCAATCTCCTGGGAGCGTCACTCTGTGAGGCCCAGACTGCGCCGGCGCTTGCGCTTGCGCAGTCTATAAAGGCTTCGGACAGAGTGACGCTCCCAGCCTTATATTATATATATATATATATATATATATATATGTACAGTACAGACCTAAAGTTCGGACACATATTCTCATTTAAAGATTTTTCTGTATTTTCATGACTATGAAAATTGTAAATTCACACTGAAGGCATCAAAACTATGAATTAACACATGTGGAATTATATACTTAACAAAAAAGTGTGAAACAACTGAAATTATGTTTTATATTCTAGGTTCTTCAAAGTAGCCACCTTTTGCTTTGATGGCTACTTTGCACACTCTTGGCATTCTCATGATGAGCTTCAAGAGGTAGTCACCGGGAATGGTTTTCACTTCAGAGGTGTGCCCTGTCAGGTTTAATAAGTGGGATTTCTTGCCTTATTAATGGGGTTGGGACCATCGGTTGTGTTGTGCAGAGGTCTGGTAGATACACAGCTGATAGTCCTTCTGAATAGACTGTTAGAACTTTTATTATGGCAAGAAAAAAGCAGCTAAGTAAAGAAAAACAAGTGGCCATCATTACTTTAGGAAAAGAAGGTCAGTCAGTATGAAAAATTGGGAAAACTTTGAAAGTGTCCCGAAGTGCAGTTGCAAAAACCATCAAGCGCTACAAAGAAACTGGCTCACATGAGGACTGCCCCAGAAAAGGAAGACCAAGAGTCACCTCTGCTTCTGAGGATAAGTTTATCCGAGTCACCAGCCTCAGAAATCACAGGTTAACAGCAGCTCAGATTAGAGACCAGGTCAATGCCACACAGAGTTCTAGTAGCAGACACATCTGTCACAACTGTTAAGAGGAGACTTTGTGCAGCAGGCCTTCATGGTAAAATAGCTGCTAGGAAACCACTGCTAAGGACAGGCAACAAGCAGAAGATACTTGTTTGGGCTAAAGAACACAAGGAATGGACATTAGACCAGTGGAAATCTGTGCTTTGGTCTGATGAGTCCAAATTTGAGATCTTTGGTTCCAACCACCGTGTATTTGTGCGACGCAGAAAAGGTGAACGGATGGACTCTACATGCCTTGTTCCCACCGTGAAGCATGGAGGAGGAGGTGTGATGGTGCTTTGCTGGTGACACTGTTGGGGATTTATTCAAAATTGAAGGCATACTGAACCAGCATGGCTACCACAGCATCTTACAGCGGCATGCTATTCCATCCATTTTGCGTTTAGTTGGACCATCATTTATTTTTCAACAGGACAATGACCAAAAACACACCTCCAAGCTGTGTAAGGGCTATTTGACCAAGAAGGAGAGTGATGGGGTGCTACGCCAGATGACCTGGCCTCCACAGTCACCAGACCTGAACCCAATCGAGATGGTTTGGGGTGAGCTGGACCGCAGAGTGAAGGCAAAAGGGCCAAGAAGTGCTAAGCATCGCTGGGAACTCCTTCAAGATTGTACTGTATATATATATATATATATATATATATATATATATATATATATTTCATAAGTTTTCAAGCATTAAAATTCGCATATTCATCAAATTTGAATTTCTGGGAATTTTTGGGACTATTTGTTGAAGTCAGTGAAGTCAAATTTCAATAGATTAGCTCATCTCTACACATTGAGCACTAAAACATCATATGTGAGCACTGTAAAAGTTGGTCATTTATTGCTGTCTGAAGTTTTCCTCTAAATGCATGATAAAGCAAAACAAACCTTATTGTTAGCCCCGTGAAGATCACCACAGGCTGACACTAAAGTTGTCACACTCCATAAAACATTAACAAACTCTTGTTCAGATATCGTAATGCGCAGTGAAAAAAAAATTGAATTGTAATAAACATTTTTCAATTTGTTTTAAAGGTTTTGCGACTTTTTTAGTCTGAAATCTGTAATTCTTACTGAGAAGATCAAATAAGTCAAGCAAGGTGTTCCTTCTACATTGGAGGTGTTTATCATTCCTCTTTGACCCCCCTGTAAATTCCACCAAGACACAGTTATTCTAAACAAAAAGCAGCTGTTAAACCCAAGGCAAAGGGGCGACAGGAGTAAGTGGGAGCTCAGCTACGAGCACAGCTGCCCTTAGGGGAACATGATAATGTGTGTGCTTTTTATACCACTGAGCCAAGAGTAGCAAAACTATCTTTGTAATTTATACCTAAAGGGAAAACATTCTAAAACCATGCTCTTTCCTGCTTTGACTAATTGCAAGCATGACTAGCAAATAAAGTTATCCTGCACCCCTGCTACCTATAAACTTCTAGAATATATATTTCCTCTCGTGAAAATCAACATCCACTGCAGTCAGCATGCATACTTACCCTAAGCATTACAATATGCAAGGTTAAAACCTGCTCAGTCTACGAAGCTGACACCCTTTTATAGGACATTCTGATTAAATGTTGGCAAAACTTACAAGCCAGGTATTATACTTGTCAGTCCAATCATTCTCTCGATGTATACAGTCAAGCAGGCTCAGTGTAAAACAGCATGACAATTAGCTTTCTTGACTATGACTATATACTGCCCTGAGAGGTGTATCAATAAAGCAGTGTGGCTGGAAAGAGCAGGCGTTTGAAGTGGAAAATTTTGTAACAAAATGTGCTACAAAAAACAGGCAATGGCTCCTCGGCAGTCCAGTAGGAGCAGTAAAATGTGGTTATTTAAAAGTGCAAATCAGGTTTATTTTTCAAATATTGGAAACAGACATTCTCTTTGGCAGCCGCTGGGAGAAATGTGTCTTGGTAAATTTCCCGACTGAAACCTAGAAGTATTCAACATTACTTAAAGATTTGATGCTGTAGTCCAAATTGTAATTAACATACTTGTTAGCAGTCTGGAATTCCCTCATTGCTTTGAGTATATTTGGATAAATTATACAAGAGAAGAATGTGTCATTCTTTCTTTGATAGAGACGAAAGGAGTGCAAGGTGTCAGACCCAAATTTAAAGGAAGTGACTTTTGGCATGGTAAATCGCGAAACATTGCACTCAATTCGTTTATTTAGCATACTGTTTCCTGGAAACCTGACTCTTGGGTCAATGTTGTCACATTTTCTTGTCACTGAAGTAAAGAAATGCAAATTAAATATGAAAATTAAGTCCAATCATAATTCAATGGTTATTGCAATAAAGACTCCAACATGGAGACCTTGTCTCGTTTACTTCCCATATATTCCACTACAAAGCTCTGGACTAACTGCCATCATCCAGGGTTGCCAACTTGACTTTTATTTTTTTCTTAACTGCTTTTCAAAAAATCACGCAGACATCATTTTTTACAGACACATTGAAAAGCCATAATAAATCTTTATGATTATAAGTGATACATGTCCACAGCCCGTAATTCTGTTATGCACATATTAATTGCATTCGCTGTAAACTGGAAAATGGTGAGACTTACAGTCAACAATATCTGTAGAAGGTTCTTCAGTTTAAAAAAAAATCATGGTTGCTTTACATTTTTTTATGCACAGGTTAACAAAGTGTCCTATTTTATGGACTGTCCGTTGGCAACCCTGCCATTATCTCCTGATAGTGTACATTCTAGTACCACTTCAGTGATATGAAAAGTTTAGCATGTTCATTTCTGGTAATGTAACTTTTTGGTAGGTTGTATTATTATCCTATAGAGAGAGGAGAGAATTGATTAGATGCTAATTGAATCTGACTAATTGCTAGGGATTCTCTTAACCAGTAAAATTTTAACAATTTGCTTTCCATTTTGTACGATTTGCCACCATTTTACTCATTGAAGAAGACTTACATGACCTCACGCATAGCTGAGCAGGCTCCTCAGATGACCTCATGTGTGGCTGGATATGCTCCTCCTTAATGTCTTGAAGCTATCACATCACATGGCATTTCACAGCCAATCAGGGGAGACTGTTATAGTGCAAATAAGACTAGAGGCAAAGAATACAGCAGCCATTTGGGGTGAATCATGATGAAAGACGATGCCACAACTTACAGTCTCAGCAACAGAGATAAAGAGAAAAAATTATCAAACAATAATCAAATACTACAAATGAAAAAGATTATTTACTGTGTAGTCTGCATAGAATTAATTCACCAAATAATAGTCCCTCTGAATGGGAAACTACCCTGTGACGGGAGATAGTACTTCACTTATAACATTATATCACCCCTATTTACCCAAGAATTTTGAAGTAAATAAAGTGAAGCTCAAACAAAATGAATATAAAATATACTTTATTCAACAAGATTAACCCCTTCCCGACCCATGACGCCACGTAGGCGTCATGAAAGTCGGTGCCATTCCGACCCATGACGCCTATGCGGCGTCATGGAAAGATCGCGTCCCTGCAGATCGGGTGAAAGGGTTAACTCCCATTTCACCCGATCTGCAGGGACAGGGGGAGTGGTAGTTTAGCCCAGGGGGGGTGGCTTCACCCCCTCGTGGCTACGATCGCTCTGATTGGCTGTTGAAAGTGAAACTGCCAATCAGAGCGATTTGTAATATTTCACCCATTATAACGGGTGAAATATTACAATCCAGCCATGGCCGATGCTGAAATATCATCGGCCATGGCTGGAAATACTAGTGTGCCCCCACCCCACCCCTCCGATCGCCCCCCCACCCCCCCGATCTGGCCGGTACACTGCTCCGGCTCCCCTCCGTCCTGTGCTCCGCTCCCCCCCCGTGCTCGTGCCCGCTCCCCCCGTGCTCCAATCACCCCCCCGTGCTCCAATCACCCCCCCTGCACTCCGATCCACCCCCCCCCGTGCTCCGTTCCACCCCCCCGTGCTCCATTCCAGCCCCCCCGTGCTCCGTTCCACGCCCCCCGCGCTCCGTTCCACCCCTCCCGCGCTCCGATTCCCCCCCCCGTGCTCCGATCCCCCCCCCCGTGGTCCCCCCCCACCCTATCATACTTACCGATCCAGCCGTGGTCCCGTCCTTCTTCTCCCGGGCGCCGCCATCTTCCAAAATGGCGGGCGCATGCGCAGTGCGCCCGCCGAATCTGCCGGCCGGCAGATTCGTTCCAAAGTGCATTTTGATCACTGAGATATAATCTATCTCAGTGATCAAAATAAAAAAAATAATAAATGACCCCCCCCTTTGTCACCCCCATAGGTAGGGACAATAAAAAAATAAAGAAATTTTTTTTTTTCCACTGTTAGAATAGGGTTAGGGGTAGGGGTAGGGTTAGGGTTAGGGGTAGGGTTAGGGTTAGGGGTAGGGTTAGGGTTAGGGGTAGGGTTAGGGTTAGGGGTAGGGTTAGGGGTAGGGTTAGGGGTAGGGCTAGGGGTAGGGTTAGGGGTAGGGTTAGGGCTAGGGCTAGGGTTAGGGTTAGGAATGTGCACACGTATTCTGGTCCTCTGCGGATTTTTCCGCTGCGGATTTGATAAATCCGCAGTGCTAAACCGCTGCGGATTTATGGCGGATTTACCACGTTTTTTTCTGCGCATTTCACTGCGGTTTTACAATTGCGATTTTCTATTGGAGCAGTTGTAAAACCGCTGCGGAATCCGCACAAAGAAGTGACATGCTGCGGAATGTAAACCGCTGCGTTTCCGTGCAGTTTTTCCGCAGCATGTGTACAGCGATTTTTGTTTCCCATAGGTTTACATTGAACTGTAAACTCATGGGAAACTGCTGCGGATCTGCAGCGTTTTCCGCAGCGTGTGCACATACCTTTAGAATTAGGCTATGTGCACACGGTGCGGATTTGGCTGCGGATTCGCAGCAGTGTTCCATCAGGTTTACAGTACCATGTAAACATATGAAAAACCAAATCCGCTGTGCCCATGGTGCGGAAAATACCGCGCGGGAACGCTGCGTTGTATTTTCCGCAGCATGTCAATTCTTTGTGCGGATTCCGCAGCGTTTTACACCTGTTCCTCAATAGGAATCCGCAGGTGAAATCCGCACAAAAAACACTGGAAATCCGCGGAAAATCCGCAGGTAAAACACAGTGCCTTTTACCTGCAGATTTTTCAAAAATGGTGCGGAAATATCTCACACGAATCCGCAACGTGGGCACATAGCCTTAGGGTTAGGGTTGGAATTAGGGTTGTGGTTATGGTTAGGGGTGTGTTGGGGTTAGGGTTGTGGTTAGGGGTGTGTTGCGGTTAGGGCTGTGATTAGGGTTATGGCTACAGTTGGGATTAGGGTTAGGGGTGTGTTGGGGTTAGTGTTGGAGGTAGAATTGAGGGGTTACCACTGTTTAGGCACATCAGGGGTCTCCAAACGCAACATGGCGCCACCATTGATTCCAGCCAATCTCGTATTCAAAAAGTCAAATGGTGCTCCCTCACTTCCGAGCCCTGACGTGTGCCCAAACAGTGGTTTACCCCCACATATGGGGTACCAGCATACTCAGGACAAACTGCGCAACAATTACTGGGGTCCAATTTCTCCTGTTACCCTTGTGAATCTAAAAAAATGCTTGCTAAAACATAATTTTTGAAGAAAGAAAAATGATTTTTTATTTTCACGGCTCTGCGTTGTAAACGTCTATGAAGCACTTGGGGGTTCAAAGTGCTCACCACACATCTAGATAAGTTCCTTTCAGGGTCTAGTTTCCAAAATGGGGTCACTTGTGGGGGGTTTCTACTGTTTAGGCACATCAGGGGCTCTGCAAACGCAACGTGACGCCCGCAGAGCATTCCATCAAAGTCTGCATTTCAAAACGTCACTACTTCAATTCCAAGCCCCGGCATGTGCCCAAACAGTAGTTTACCCCCACATATGGGGTATCACCGTACTCAGGAGAAACTGGACAACAAATATTGGGGTCAAATTTCTCCTGTTACCCTTGGGAAAATTAAAAAATTCTGGGCTAAATAATTATTTTTGAGGAAAGAAAACGTATTTATTATTTTCACGGCTCTGCATTATAAACTTCTATGAAGCACTTGGGGGTTCAAAGTGCTCACCACACATCTAGATAAGTTCCTTTGGGGGTCTAGTTTCCAAAATGGGGTCACTTGTGGGGGGTTTCTACTGTTAAGCCACATCAGGGGCTCTGCAAACGCAACGTGACGCCCACAGAGCATTCCATCAAAGTCTGCATTTCAAAACGTCACTACTTCACTTCCGAGCCCCGGCATGTGCCCAAACAGTGGTTTACCCCCACATATGGGGTATCAGCGTACTCAGGAGAAACTGGACAACAACTTTTGGGGTCAAATTTCTCCTGTTACCCTTGGGAAAATAAAAAATTGCAGGCTAAAAGATCATTTTTGAGAAAATAATTTTTTTTTTTATTTTCATGGCTCTGCGTTATAAACTTCTGTGAAGCACTTGGGGGTTCAAAGTCCTCACCACACATCTAGATTAGTTCCTTTGGGGGTCTAGTTTCTAAAATGGTGTCATTTCTGGGGGATCTCCAATGTTTAGGCACACAGGGGCTCTCCAAACGTGACATGGTGTCCGCTAATGATTGGAGCTAATTTTCCATTTAAAAAGCCAAATGGCGTGCCATCCCTTCCGAGCCCTGCCGTGCGCCCAAACAGTGGTTTACCCCCACATATGGGGTATCAGCGTACTCAGGACAAACTGGACAACAATATTTGGGGTCCAATTTCTCCTATTATCCTTGGCAAAATAGGAAATTCCAGGCTAAAAAATCATTTTTGAGGAAAGAAAAATTATTTTTTATTTTCATGGCTCTGCGTTATAAACTTCTGTGAAGCACCTGGGGGTTTAAAGTGCTCAATATGCATCTAGATAAGTTCCTTAGGGGGTCTAGTTTCCAAAATGGGGTCACTTGTGGGGGAGCTCCAATGTTTAGGCACACAGGGGCTCTCCAAACGCGACATGGTGTCCGCTAACAATTGGAGCTAATTTTCCATTCAAAAAGTCAAATGGCACGCCTTCTCTTCCGAGCCCTGCCGAGTGCCCAAACAGTGGTTTACCCCCACATATGAGGTATCGGCGTACTCGGGAGAAATTGCCCAACAAATTTTATGATCCATTTTATCCTACTGCCCATGTGAAAATGAGAAAATTGAGGCGAAAAGAATTTTTTTGTGAAAAAAAATTACTTTTTCATTTTTACAGATCAATTTGTGAAGCACCTGAGGGTTTAAAATGCTCACTAGGCATCTAAATTAGTTCCTTGGGGGGTCTAGTTTCCAAAATGGGGTCACTTGTGGGGGAGCGCCAATGTTTAGGCACACAGGAGCTATCCAAACGCGACATGGTGTCCGCTAACGATGGAAATAATTTTTCATTCAAAAAGTCAAATGGCGCTCCTTCCCTTCCGAGCCTTACCATGTGCCCAAACAGTGGTTTACCTCCACATGTGAGGTATTGGTGTACTCAGGAGAAATTGCCCAACACATTTTAGGATCCATTTTATCCTGTTGCCCATGTGAAAATGAAAAAATTGAGGCTAAAAGAATTTTTTTGTGAAAAAAAAGTACTTTTTCATTTTTACGGATCAATTTGTGAAGCACCTGGGGGTTCAAAGTGCTCACTATGCATCTAGATAAGTTCCTTGGGGCGTCTAGTTTCCAAAATGGGGTCACTTGTGGGGGAGCTCCAATTTTTAGGCACACGGGGGCTCTCCAAACGTGACATGGTGTCCGCTAAAGAGTGGAGCCAATTTTTGATTCAAAAAGTCAAATGGCGCTCCTTCCCTTCCAAGCCCTGCCGTGCGCCAAAACAGTGGTTTACCCCCACATATGAGGTATCAGCGTACTCAGGACAAATTGGACAACAACGTTCGTGGTTCAGTTTCTCCTTTTACCATTGGGAAAATAAAAAAATTGTTGCTAAAAGATAATTTTTGTGACTAAAAAGTTAAATGTTCATTTTTTCCTTCCATGTTGCTTCTGCTGCTGTGAAGCACCTGAAGGGTTAATAAACTTCTTGAATGTGGTTTTGAGTACCTTGAGGGGTGCAGTTTTTAGAATGGTGTCACTTTTGGGTATTTTCAGCCATATAGACCCCTCAAACTGACTTCAAATGTGAGGTGGTCCCTAAAAAAAATGGTTTTGTAAATTTCGTTGTAAAAATGACAAATCGCTGGTCGAATTTTAACCCTTATAACTTCCTAACAAAAAAAAATTTTGTTTCCAAAATTGTGCTGATGTAAAGTAAACATGTGGGAAATGTTATTTATTAACTATTTTGTGTCACATATCTCTCTGGTTTAACAGAATAAAAATTCAAAATGTGAAAATTGCGAAATTTTCAAAATTTTCGCCAAATTTCCGTGTTTATCACAAATAAATGCAGAATTTATTGACCTAAATTTACCACTAACATGAAGCCCAATATGTCACGAAAAAACAATCTCAGAACCGCTAGGATCCGTTGAAGCGTTCCTGAGTTATTACCTCATAAAGGGACACTGGTCAGAATTGCAAAAAACGGCAAGGTCTTTAAGGTCAAAATAGGCTGGGTCTTGAAGGGGTTAAAATAAGAAAGGATGCAAGGACAGCACCGTGGAAATAATGGTGCTATATAAATAATAATAATAATAATAATAATAAAAGGATAGAAAAACGAGTGAACTAATTCCAAAGAATGCACCAAAATGCAGTGATAATAAAACGGCTGAAAATCTACATATATTCAGATTTAATTATCAAAATGCCCCTAACAAGTGATGAAAAGTGCATCAGTGCCAAAAGGTTTAATAGACAAATTGTCTGAATGTTAGGATCAGCCCTAAAGAGAAACAGGCCATGGCAAGGACTATATGATTATATAATGAGCCCTCAAAAAAAACCTTTACTAACAAAGGCACAAGATAGTGAATACCCAGAGTCATAAGGTTAAACTGTGGGATGACGGGTTTTAAAATCCTCCTGGAGAAGAGAAGCGAAACACGTGTCGGAGAGAGTTACTCCATCGTGTGGCACAGCAGCAATGACAGGAAAGGTATAGAATATCATTTGATTTTTAAAGCCTGTCATCCCGCAGTTTAATCTTACAACTCTGGGTAGTCACTGTGTTATGCCTTTGTTAGTAAGGGTTTTTTTGAGTGGTCATTATATAATCATATAGTCCTTGCCGTGGCAGGTCTCTCTTTAGAAGTCCAGGCAAATCTAGAGGTGGAAATCAGGAGAGGGAGCAAGGAGCTTGGTACATTTTCCACACTGAGACAACTGTCAACCAAGTCAGGTATAATGACAATTTTGTGGTGGGGACCAGATCAGAGTGACAAGGAGGTCATGTCATTAGAGGAGAAAGGTGATGTAATCAGTGATAAAAATCAGAGTCAACATCCTACCAAAAGATCTTCTTGGGACAGATCTGCTCAGCAGCACGTGAGGTTCCAATTACTGTTGATAGAGGAGGCTCAACAGTGCCTGAAAGCTCTAGTCCTATGTGTGGTCATCTCCATAGTGTGAATTCTTTACTACATTGTCATAGGATCACCCTATTGCAGTGTGCAACCTTTACAGTCACAAAAAAGACAGTAGAGATCCTGGCACAAATCAACGAGCAATAACTGCTCTGCATCAGCACATAAAGATGCATCACATGCTCACATAGGTAAAGCAAATTGATCAGCAGTATAAGCAAGGTACAAGCTGTCCTCCTTCTCCTTATGATCATGTTTTGTTAGTCATTCAGCATTCTCAAGTAGTGTCTAATCATTATCATCATCATTCTCCCTATCTACTGCTTTCCATATTATTCCCTTCTTCTTTCATTGCCATATCAGTTAGCTTTATGTGTGCCAAGTACACATGCTTCCAGCATTTGTGTAGAAACTCAACTGCCATAAGTGAAAGTTCACCACAGTCAGTGCCGTCTCATGTGGATTGTACGTCTTTATGTGAAATGGTGGTGTGCGTTCAGCTTCAAAAGAGGATACCTAGCTGCTATTATTTCTAAAAGAAAGCAGTTAATAGTTCACTCACATGGCTGCTTCTTGGAATTCTGCTGCAAGGTGCACTACACTGTTTACAGCAAAAATTACATATTAGGGCCCATTACGCCAATGTTTTAAATGGGGTGATGCACTATTGCAAGCAGGTCAGAGTGTGACTGGTGATACTTCTGTGAGCAGGTTGCAGAATGCAGTAACGGACCGGAGTCAGCGCAAGCGTTAACGATTTTACTTCTTACAGGTGTATACTCCGCGCAGGCAGGAGGATGGGGAAACAGGGATATAAAGGAATAAAGGATAAGCAGTAGTGTTGAGCGATACCTTCCGATATCGGAAAGTATCGGTATCGGTTTGGATCGGCCGATATTCAAAAAATATCGGATATCGCCGATACCGATACCCGATCCCAATGCAAGTCAATGGGACCAAAATATCGGAATTAAAATAAACCCTTTCTTTCCTTGTAGGTTCATTCTACCTGAAGGAAAACAACTAAGAATAATGTAGGATGTATGGGGGAGGTGGCGGAGACATTAAAGGCAATGAGGATTAGTCCAATCAAATAGAATAGCATGTTTTTTTTTTTTTTTTAAAGACGTTCGGATTGAAAAAGATATTGAGTATGTAAATTTTTTTTATTTTGTCAGATATTGATGTTTCACTATTCCACGCCCTTCCCCTTCTTTTTTTTCTTTTTTTTTTTTCTTTTCCCACACTTTCATCTTCATCATCATCAGCATCCTTGACATCAACTTCTTCACCTTATTCATCTTCTTCTTCATCTTCTACCTATTTTTTTTTTTTATTACATTCTTCATATTCATTTTCTTCAACTATTATTATTCTTCCTATTCTACATATTCTTTTTATTCCACTGTTATTATTCTTCCTATTCTACTTCTTCATCATATTCTCATTTGTGACAGGCATTCCCGTAGTTGTTATCTATAAAAGTTGGAAGATTACACCTTCCGTTCTGCCAGTCACAAAAGTTACATTTGTCCGCGTTCAGTTTGGCCTGCAGCATCAGGCTTTATCCAGGGGCACCACGAGGAGGAACGGACTCACCCCCATACACTGCTTAGTCTTCTTCTGCATATAATTTAGATAATATCTTTTGCTCTGATATTAAGTCTTATGCTTAATGTTCTTCTGCTCTTTGTTCTGCAGCCTCTTGTTCTTCTGCTTCTCGGTCTTCCATGTTGTCGTCTCCAGGGTCTTCGTCTCCAGTGTCGTCATCTCCGCCGTCGTCGTCTCAGCCGTCGTCGTCTCCGCCGTCGTCGTCGTCGTCGTCATCGGGGTGGTCTTCCGGGTCGTCGTCATCGGGGTGGTCTTCCGGGTTGTCGACGTTAGGGTCTTCAACTTGGAAATGTAGCAGAAGGTACAAGAAGGCTGAGAAAATGCCAAGAACCAGCTGATGGAACTGGAACTCGGATGGCTACCCGAAGGTTCAAGAGCCTATGGAACTACCGAGGACCAGCTGACGTTACTGGAACCCGGTTACTAAGCAGGAGGTACCCGTGCTAAAAAGCACTACCAAGGACCGCCTGACGTTGGCGGAACTCGGATACCCAGAAGGAGGCACCTAAGCCAAAGGCTCTGCCCGGAACCAGATGACGTTACTGGAACCAGGATGGGGAGCAGAAGGTACAAGAGCAAAAGACACTGCCGAGAACCAGCTGACGGTACTGGAACCCGGATGGGTAGCCGAATGTCCAAGAGCCAATGGAACTACCAAGGACCAGCTGACGTTACTGGAACCCGGTTACTAAGCAGGAGGTACCCGTGCCTGAAAGCACTACCAAGGACCACCTGACATTGGTGGAACTTGGATACCCAGAAGGAGGCACCTAAGCCAAAGGCTCTGCCCGGAACCAGCTGACGGTACTGGAACCAGGATGGGGAGCAGAAGGTACAAGAGCAAAAGACACTGCCGAGAACCAGCTGACGGTGCTGGAACCAGGTGGTGGACCCCAAGGCCCACAGGAGAGGAGAGAACAGCTAGGCCGCGAGGCAGCCGCAGTTACCGAACCCCAACAGTCCTACAGGGGGAGCTGGGCCTACTGGCACTACAGAACCAGCCTTGACTACCAGTTCACGCAGCCCACATAGGAAGCTCCTAAACTGGAGGCACCCTGGAGTTGGCTAACTCGACCGCCCCACGACGGGGCAAGCATAGGCGTCTCAGTGAAGTTGACACAACCCGGAAACAGCTGACGGTGCTGAAACCAGGCTTGGCACGAGGGAGTACCTGTGACAAGAACACTGCCGAGAACCAGCTGGCGGTGCTGGAACCCGGATGCGTTGCCCCAGTGTGCAAGAGCCAATGGCACGACCGAGGACCAGCTGACGGTGCTGGAACCCGGTTGCTAAGCTGTAGGTGCCCGCGCTTAAAAGCACTACCAAGGACCGCCTGGCGTTGGCGGAACTCGGATACCCAGGAGGAGGCACCTAAGCCAAAGGCTCGGCCCGGAACCAGCTGACGGTGCTGGAACCAGGTGGTGGACCCCAAGGCCCACAGGAGAGGAGAGAACAGCTAGGCCGGGGGGTCAGCCGCAGTTACCGAACCCCAACAGTCCTACAGGGGGAGCTGGGCCTACTGGCACTACAGAACCAGCCTTGACTACCAGTTCACGCAGCCCACATAGGAAGCTCCTAAACTGGAGGCACCCTGGAGTTGGCTAACTCGACCGCCCCACGACGGGGCAAGCATAGGCGTCTCAGTGAAGTTGACACAACCCGGAAACAGCTGACGGTGCTGAAACCAGGCTTGGCACGAGGGAGTACCTGTGACAAGAACACTGCCGAGAACCAGCTGGCGGTGCTGGAACCCGGATGCGTTGCCCCAGTGTGCAAGAGCCAATGGCACGACCGAGGACCAGCTGACGGTGCTGGAACCCGGTTGCTAAGCTGTAGGTGCCCGCGCTTAAAAGCACTACCAAGGACCGCCTGGCGTTGGCGGAACTCGGATACCCAGGAGGAGGCACCTAAGCCAAAGGCTCGGCCCGGAACCAGCTGACGGTGCTGGAACCAGGTGGTGGACCCCAAGGCCCACAGGAGAGGAGAGAACAGCTAGGCCGCGAGGCAGCCGCAGTTACCGAACCCCAACAGTCCTACAGGGGGAGCTGGGCCTACTGGCACTACAGAACCAGCCTTGACTACCAGTTCACGCAGCCCACATAGGAAGCTCCTAAACTGGAGGCACCCTGGAGTTGGCTAACTCGACCGCCCCACGACGGGGCAAGCATAGGCGTCTCAGTGAAGTTGACACAACCCGGAAACAGCTGACGGTGCTGAAACCAGGCTTGGCACGAGGGAGTACCTGTGACAAGAACACTGCCGAGAACCAGCTGGCGGTGCTGGAACCCGGATGCGTTGCCCCAGTGTGCAAGAGCCAATGGCACGACCGAGGACCAGCTGACGGTGCTGGAACCCGGTTGCTAAGCTGTAGGTGCCCGCGCTTAAAAGCACTACCAAGGACCGCCTGGCGTTGGCGGAACTCGGATACCCAGGAGGAGGCACCTAAGCCAAAGGCTCGGCCCGGAACCAGCTGACGGTGCTGGAACCAGGTGGTGGACCCCAAGGCCCACAGGAGAGGAGAGAACAGCTAGGCCGCGAGGCAGCCGCAGTTACCGAACCCCAACAGTCCTACAGGGGGAGCTGGGCCTACTGGCACTACAGAACCAGCCTTGACTACCAGTTCACGCAGCCCACATAGGAAGCTCCTAAACTGGAGGCACCCTGGAGTTGGCTAACTCGACCGCCCCACGACGGGGCAAGCATAGGCGTCTCAGTGAAGTTGACACAACCCGGAAACAGCTGACGGTGCTGAAACCAGGCTTGGCACGAGGGAGTACCTGTGACAAGAACACTGCCGAGAACCAGCTGGCGGTGCTGGAACCCGGATGCGTTGCCCCAGTGTGCAAGAGCCAATGGCACGACCGAGGACCAGCTGACGGTGCTGGAACCCGGTTGCTAAGCTGTAGGTGCCCGCGCTTAAAAGCACTACCAAGGACCGCCTGGCGTTGGCGGAACTCGGATACCCAGGAGGAGGCACCTAAGCCAAAGGCTCGGCCCGGAACCAGCTGACGGTGCTGGAACCAGGTGGTGGACCCCAAGGCCCACAGGAGAGGAGAGAACAGCTAGGCCGCGAGGCAGCCGCAGTTACCGAACCCCAACAGTCCTACAGGGGGAGCTGGGCCTACTGGCACTACAGAACCAGCCTTGACTACCAGTTCACGCAGCCCACATAGGAAGCTCCTAAACTGGAGGCACCCTGGAGTTGGCTAACTCGACCGCCCCACGACGGGGCAAGCATAGGCGTCTCAGTGAAGTTGACACAACCCGGAAACAGCTGACGGTGCTGAAACCAGGCTTGGCACGAGGGAGTACCTGTGACAAGAACACTGCCGAGAACCAGCTGGCGGTGCTGGAACCCGGATGCGTTGCCCCAGTGTGCAAGAGCCAATGGCACGACCGAGGACCAGCTGACGGTGCTGGAACCCGGTTGCTAAGCTGTAGGTGCCCGCGCTTAAAAGCACTACCAAGGACCGCCTGGCGTTGGCGGAACTCGGATACCCAGGAGGAGGCACCTAAGCCAAAGGCTCGGCCCGGAACCAGCTGACGGTGCTGGAACCAGGTGGTGGACCCCAAGGCCCACAGGAGAGGAGAGAACAGCTAGGCCGCGAGGCAGCCGCAGTTACCGAACCCCAACAGTCCTACAGGGGGAGCTGGGCCTACTGGCACTACAGAACCAGCCTTGACTACCAGTTCACGCAGCCCACATAGGAAGCTCCTAAACTGGAGGCACCCTGGAGTTGGCTAACTCGACCGCCCCACGACGGGGCAAGCATAGGCGTCTCAGTGAAGTTGACACAACCCGGAAACAGCTGACGGTGCTGAAACCAGGCTTGGCACGAGGGAGTACCTGTGACAAGAACACTGCCGAGAACCAGCTGGCGGTGCTGGAACCCGGATGCGTTGCCCCAGTGTGCAAGAGCCAATGGCACGACCGAGGACCAGCTGACGGTGCTGGAACCCGGTTGCTAAGCTGTAGGTGCCCGCGCTTAAAAGCACTACCAAGGACCGCCTGGCGTTGGCGGAACTCGGATACCCAGGAGGAGGCACCTAAGCCAAAGGCTCGGCCCGGAACCAGCTGACGGTGCTGGAACCAGGTGGTGGACCCCAAGGCCCACAGGAGAGGAGAGAACAGCTAGGCCGCGAGGCAGCCGCAGTTACCGAACCCCAACAGTCCTACAGGGGGAGCTGGGCCTACTGGCACTACAGAACCAGCCTTGACTACCAGTTCACGCAGCCCACATAGGAAGCTCCTAAACTGGAGGCACCCTGGAGTTGGCTAACTCGACCGCCCCACGACGGGGCAAGCATAGGCGTCTCAGTGAAGTTGACACAACCCGGAAACAGCTGACGGTGCTGAAACCAGGCTTGGCACGAGGGAGTACCTGTGACAAGAACACTGCCGAGAACCAGCTGGCGGTGCTGGAACCCGGATGCGTTGCCCCAGTGTGCAAGAGCCAATGGCACGACCGAGGACCAGCTGACGGTGCTGGAACCCGGTTGCTAAGCTGTAGGTGCCCGCGCTTAAAAGCACTACCAAGGACCGCCTGGCGTTGGCGGAACTCGGATACCCAGGAGGAGGCACCTAAGCCAAAGGCTCGGCCCGGAACCAGCTGACGGTGCTGGAACCAGGTGGTGGACCCCAAGGCCCACAGGAGAGGAGAGAACAGCTAGGCCGCGAGGCAGCCGCAGTTACCGAACCCCAACAGTCCTACAGGGGGAGCTGGGCCTACTGGCACTACAGAACCAGCCTTGACTACCAGTTCACGCAGCCCACATAGGAAGCTCCTAAACTGGAGGCACCCTGGAGTTGGCTAACTCGACCGCCCCACGACGGGGCAAGCATAGGCGTCTCAGTGAAGTTGACACAACCCGGAAACAGCTGACGGTGCTGAAACCAGGCTTGGCACGAGGGAGTACCTGTGACAAGAACACTGCCGAGAACCAGCTGGCGGTGCTGGAACCCGGATGCGTTGCCCCAGTGTGCAAGAGCCAATGGCACGACCGAGGACCAGCTGACGGTGCTGGAACCCGGTTGCTAAGCTGTAGGTGCCCGCGCTTAAAAGCACTACCAAGGACCGCCTGGCGTTGGCGGAACTCGGATACCCAGGAGGAGGCACCTAAGCCAAAGGCTCGGCCCGGAACCAGCTGACGGTGCTGGAACCAGGTGGTGGACCCCAAGGCCCACAGGAGAGGAGAGAACAGCTAGGCCGCGAGGCAGCCGCAGTTACCGAACCCCAACAGTCCTACAGGGGGAGCTGGGCCTACTGGCACTACAGAACCAGCCTTGACTACCAGTTCACGCAGCCCACATAGGAAGCTCCTAAACTGGAGGCACCCTGGAGTTGGCTAACTCGACCGCCCCACGACGGGGCAAGCATAGGCGTCTCAGTGAAGTTGACACAACCCGGAAACAGCTGACGGTGCTGAAACCAGGCTTGGCACGAGGGAGTACCTGTGACAAGAACACTGCCGAGAACCAGCTGGCGGTGCTGGAACCCGGATGCGTTGCCCCAGTGTGCAAGAGCCAATGGCACGACCGAGGACCAGCTGACGGTGCTGGAACCCGGTTGCTAAGCTGTAGGTGCCCGCGCTTAAAAGCACTACCAAGGACCGCCTGGCGTTGGCGGAACTCGGATACCCAGGAGGAGGCACCTAAGCCAAAGGCTCGGCCCGGAACCAGCTGACGGTGCTGGAACCAGGTGGTGGACCCCAAGGCCCACAGGAGAGGAGAGAACAGCTAGGCCGCGAGGCAGCCGCAGTTACCGAACCCCAACAGTCCTACAGGGGGAGCTGGGCCTACTGGCACTACAGAACCAGCCTTGACTACCAGTTCACGCAGCCCACATAGGAAGCTCCTAAACTGGAGGCACCCTGGAGTTGGCTAACTCGACCGCCCCACGACGGGGCAAGCATAGGCGTCTCAGTGAAGTTGACACAACCCGGAAACAGCTGACGGTGCTGAAACCAGGCTTGGCACGAGGGAGTACCTGTGACAAGAACACTGCCGAGAACCAGCTGGCGGTGCTGGAACCCGGATGCGTTGCCCCAGTGTGCAAGAGCCAATGGCACGACCGAGGACCAGCTGACGGTGCTGGAACCCGGTTGCTAAGCTGTAGGTGCCCGCGCTTAAAAGCACTACCAAGGACCGCCTGGCGTTGGCGGAACTCGGATACCCAGGAGGAGGCACCTAAGCCAAAGGCTCGGCCCGGAACCAGCTGACGGTGCTGGAACCAGGTGGTGGACCCCAAGGCCCACAGGAGAGGAGAGAACAGCTAGGCCGCGAGGCAGCCGCAGTTACCGAACCCCAACAGTCCTACAGGGGGAGCTGGGCCTACTGGCACTACAGAACCAGCCTTGACTACCAGTTCACGCAGCCCACATAGGAAGCTCCTAAACTGGAGGCACCCTGGAGTTGGCTAACTCGACCGCCCCACGACGGGGCAAGCATAGGCGTCTCAGTGAAGTTGACACAACCCGGAAACAGCTGACGGTGCTGAAACCAGGCTTGGCACGAGGGAGTACCTGTGACAAGAACACTGCCGAGAACCAGCTGGCGGTGCTGGAACCCGGATGCGTTGCCCCAGTGTGCAAGAGCCAATGGCACGACCGAGGACCAGCTGACGGTGCTGGAACCCGGTTGCTAAGCTGTAGGTGCCCGCGCTTAAAAGCACTACCAAGGACCGCCTGGCGTTGGCGGAACTCGGATACCCAGGAGGAGGCACCTAAGCCAAAGGCTCGGCCCGGAACCAGCTGACGGTGCTGGAACCAGGTGGTGGACCCCAAGGCCCACAGGAGAGGAGAGAACAGCTAGGCCGCGAGGCAGCCGCAGTTACCGAACCCCAACAGTCCTACAGGGGGAGCTGGGCCTACTGGCACTACAGAACCAGCCTTGACTACCAGTTCACGCAGCCCACATAGGAAGCTCCTAAACTGGAGGCACCCTGGAGTTGGCTAACTCGACCGCCCCACGACGGGGCAAGCATAGGCGTCTCAGTGAAGTTGACACAACCCGGAAACAGCTGACGGTGCTGAAACCAGGCTTGGCACGAGGGAGTACCTGTGACAAGAACACTGCCGAGAACCAGCTGGCGGTGCTGGAACCCGGATGCGTTGCCCCAGTGTGCAAGAGCCAATGGCACGACCGAGGACCAGCTGACGGTGCTGGAACCCGGTTGCTAAGCTGTAGGTGCCCGCGCTTAAAAGCACTACCAAGGACCGCCTGGCGTTGGCGGAACTCGGATACCCAGGAGGAGGCACCTAAGCCAAAGGCTCGGCCCGGAACCAGCTGACGGTGCTGGAACCAGGTGGTGGACCCCAAGGCCCACAGGAGAGGAGAGAACAGCTAGGCCGCGAGGCAGCCGCAGTTACCGAACCCCAACAGTCCTACAGGGGGAGCTGGGCCTACTGGCACTACAGAACCAGCCTTGACTACCAGTTCACGCAGCCCACATAGGAAGCTCCTAAACTGGAGGCACCCTGGAGTTGGCTAACTCGACCGCCCCACGACGGGGCAAGCATAGGCGTCTCAGTGAAGTTGACACAACCCGGAAACAGCTGACGGTGCTGAAACCAGGCTAGGCACGAGGGAGTACCTGTGACAAGAACACTGCCGAGAACCAGCTGGCGGTGCTGGAACCCGGATGCGTTGCCCCAGTGTGCAAGAGCCAATGGCACGACCGAGGACCAGCTGACGGTGCTGGAACCCGGTTGCTAAGCTGTAGGTGCCCGCGCTTAAAAGCACTACCAAGGACCGCCTGGCGTTGGCGGAACTCGGATACCCAGGAGGAGGCACCTAAGCCAAAGGCTCGGCCCGGAACCAGCTGACGGTGCTGGAACCAGGTGGTGGACCCCAAGGCCCACAGGAGAGGAGAGAACAGCTAGGCCGCGAGGCAGCCGCAGTTACCGAACCCCAACAGTCCTACAGGGGGAGCTGGGCCTACTGGCACTACAGAACCAGCCTTGACTACAAGTTCACGCAGCCCACATAGGAAGCTCCTAAACTGGAGGCACCCTGGAGTTGGCTAACTCGACCGCCCCACGACGGGGCAAGTATAGGCGTCTCAGTGAAGTTGACACAACCCGGAAACAGCTGACGGTGCTGAAACCAGGCTTGGCACGAGGGAGTACCTGTGACAAGAACACTGCCGAGAACCAGCTGGCGGTGCTGGAACCCGGATGCGTTGCCTTGCCTATTAAAGATTGTCTTCCTAGAGCCCCAACTAGCGGTGTTGGAGCAAAGGGTAAGCAGGGGGAGATGAGTGTAGGCCGAAGCCTGCACTGGAGGCAGCTTTGTGTCTGCGTTGCGTTTGCAGGACACTTTGCCGGCTACACACTGGGGGAACAGCTGGCGTTGCTGAACCCCACTAACACAATGGCGTGTGTTTTTATCTGTGCAGCTAGCACTTGCGGGCAAAAACTAGCGATGTTAGAGCCCGTGTTGAAGCAGGAGGAGGAGGAGAGGAGCAGAGTGTAGGCCGAAGCCTAGTTGAACCAATTTCAAAGGAAACCTTTAACCCCCCCCTCAGGTGTTACAAAGTACAAGAGACACACCTTGTGCAGTATTAATGCTGCACAAGTGAAAGGTTGCTCTATTAATTTGTCTACTTGCACACGCTGAATGAAAGACATACACAATTTACCCCATTCTACAGTCAAACTGTAGTGGATGCGTGACTTGGTTTTTTGATGAGACGCAGCACAGGTGTCCAAAATAACGCCTTGGTGCTTGGCGCAGCTTCCTGAGCGTTGTTATTTGCTGTACAGGAGTCTGCGCTCTTGTGTTATCCCTTGGCAATGCCCTGTTAGCGCTGCCCATCTTATGACCTCATTTCATGTTGGCCGGTGCGGTTAACGATGGCCATAAATCCCAGACCCACAGTGTCTTTTCATAAAGCCACACTGCGGTGCTGGGATTCGTGGCCTTGAGCAGTAAATATTTTGGCCGCTCACACACGTCCTTACACCTGCTTCAGACTGGGCGGCCTCTGCTGATCCCTTCTCGCATGCCGCGGCCATGAGGCTGCACAGTCTGAAGAAGGCGGAAGGAGATGAGTTAAGACAGGCGAAGATATGCACTGCTCGTGCCCATCAATCACACCCTCGCAGTCAAAATAATTAAGACAACGAGGAGCATTTTATTCAGGCAGGGCGGACGAACAGGCGCAAGTAGCCAACCAATGATGTCAGAAGACGGGAAGCGCTACCAAGGGGGGTGCTGCGTATCATTAGAAAGGAAAGTCACACCTCAGGGACAGTGGAATGGTCTCAAAGAGACACATTTTGTACGTGTTGAGTTCCACGTGGGCAAGGAGAAAACATCAGCCACCTTGTACAAATGCAGCAGTACTGCTGTACAAGGTGGCTGTTATACATAGAAACACCTGGGGGTGGGGGCCAGGCTCCCTTCAATTTCAGTTCATGTGCCTGCGTGGCGTTTGCAGGTCACGTTGCAAGCTGCACAGCAGGGGAACAGCAGGCGGTGCTGAACCCCACTAACACATTGGCTGGTGTTTTTCTCTGTGCAGCTAGCATGTCCGGGCAGAAACTGGCGTTGTTTGAGCCCAGGGTCAGCAGGAGGAGGAGAGGAGCAAAGTGTAGGCCGAAGCCTGCACTGGTGGCAGCTTTTGTTCTGTTGTGCCAGCGTGGCTTGTGCTGGACACGTTGCCGACTACACAGCAGGGGAACAGCTGGCGGTGCTGAACCCCACTAACACATTGGCTGGTGTTTTTCTCTGTGCAGCTAGCATTTCCGGGCAAAAACTAGCGGTGTTTGAGCCCAGGGTCAGCAGGAGGAGTAGAGGAGCAGAGTGTAGGCCGAAGCCTAGTTGAACCAATTTCAAAGGTTACCTTTAACCCCCCCCTCAGGTGTTGCAAGGTACAAGAGCCACACCTTGAACAGCATTAATGATGCACAAGTCAAAGGTTGCTCTATTTAATTTTGCTCCTTGCACACGCTGAATTAAACACGTACACTATTTAGCCCATTATACTGTCAAACAGTAGTGGAGGCGTGACTACTAGTCTTTTTAAGGAGACGCAGCACAGGTGTACAAATTTACACCTAGGTGCTGTGCGCAGATTCCTTACCGTTGTTATTTGCAGTACAGGAAACTGCGCTCTTGTGTTATCCCTTGGCAATACCCTGTTAGTGCAGGCCGTCTCATGACCTCATTTCATGTTGGCCGGTGCGGTTAACGATGGCCATAAATCCCAGACCCACAGTGGCTTTTCCTAAAGTCACACTGCGGTGCTGGGATTCGTGGCCTTGTGCAGTAAATATGTTCGCCGCTCACACATGTCCTTACACCTGCTTCAGACTGGGCGGCCTCAGCTGATCCCTTATCGCATGCCGCGGCCATGAGGCCGCACAGTCAGAAGAAGGCGGAAGGAGGGGAGTGAAAACAGGGGAACATATGCACTGCTCGTGCCCATCAATCACACCCTCGCAGTCAAAATATATGAGACAACGGGGGGCGTTGTGTCGGGCAGGGGGGACGCACAGGCACAGCCAGCCAACCAATGATGTCAGGAGACGGGCAGCGCTAACAATGGGGGTGCTGCGTGTCATTAAAAAGGAAAGTCACACCTCAGGGACATTGTAATGGTCTGTAATGAGACACATTTTGTACTTGTTGAGTTCCACGTGTGCAAGGAGAAAAAGTCAGCCACCTTGTACAAATGCAGCAGTACTGCTGTACAAGGTGGCTGTTATACATAGAAACACCTGGGGGGGTGGAGGGCAGGCTCCCTTCAATTTCAGTTCATGTGCCTGCGTGGCGTTTGCAGGTCACGTTGCAAGCTACACAGCAGGGGAACAGCTGGCGTTGCTGAACCCCACTGACACATTGACTGGTGTTTTTCTCTGTGCAGATTGCATGTCCGGGCAAAAACTAGCGGTGTTAGAGCCCAGGGTCAGCAGGAGGAGGAGGAGAGGAGCAAAGTGTAGGCCGAAGCCTGCACTGGTGGCAGCTTTTGGTCGGTTGTGCCAGCGTGGCTTGTGCTGGACACGATGCCGGCTACACAGCGGGGGAACAGCAGGCGGTGCTGAACCCCACTAACACATTGGCTGGTGTTTTTCTCTGTGCAGCTAGCATGTCCGGGCAGAAACTGGCGTTGTTTGAGCCCAGGGTCAGCAGGAGGAGGAGAGGAGCAAAGTGTAGGCCGAAGCCTGCACTGGTGGCAGCTTTTGTTCTGTTGTGCCAGCGTGGCTTGTGCTGGACACGTTGCCGACTACACAGCAGGGGAACAGCTGGCGGTGCTGAACCCCACTAACACATTGGCTGGTGTTTTTCTCTGTGCAGCTAGCATTTCCGGGCAAAAACTAGCGGTGTTTGAGCCCAGGGTCAGCAGGAGGAGTAGAGGAGCAGAGTGTAGGCCGAAGCCTAGTTGAACCAATTTCAAAGGTTACCTTTAACCCCCCCCTCAGGTGTTGCAAGGTACAAGAGCCACACCTTGAACAGCATTAATGATGCACAAGTCAAAGGTTGCTCTATTTAATTTTGCTCCTTGCACACGCTGAATTAAACACGTACACTATTTAGCCCATTATACTGTCAAACAGTAGTGGAGGCGTGACTACTAGTCTTTTTAAGGAGACGCAGCACAGGTGTACAAATTTACACCTAGGTGCTGTGCGCAGATTCCTTACCGTTGTTATTTGCAGTACAGGAAACTGCGCTCTTGTGTTATCCCTTGGCAATACCCTGTTAGTGCAGGCCGTCTCATGACCTCATTTCATGTTGGCCGGTGCGGTTAACGATGGCCATAAATCCCAGACCCACAGTGGCTTTTCCTAAAGTCACACTGCGGTGCTGGGATTCGTGGCCTTGTGCAGTAAATATGTTCGCCGCTCACACATGTCCTTACACCTGCTTCAGACTGGGCGGCCTCAGCTGATCCCTTATCGCATGCCGCGGCCATGAGGCCGCACAGTCAGAAGAAGGCGGAAGGAGGGGAGTGAAAACAGGGGAACATATGCACTGCTCGTGCCCATCAATCACACCCTCGCAGTCAAAATATATGAGACAACGGGGGGCGTTGTGTCGGGCAGGGGGGACGCACAGGCACAGCCAGCCAACCAATGATGTCAGGAGACGGGCAGCGCTAACAATGGGGGTGCTGCGTGTCATTAAAAAGGAAAGTCACACCTCAGGGACATTGTAATGGTCTGTAATGAGACACATTTTGTACTTGTTGAGTTCCACGTGTGCAAGGAGAAAAAGTCAGCCACCTTGTACAAATGCAGCAGTACTGCTGTACAAGGTGGCTGTTATACATAGAAACACCTGGGGGGGTGGGGGGCAGGCTCCCTTCAATTTCAGTTCATGTGCCTGCGTGGCGTTTGCAGGTCACGTTGCAAGCTACACAGCAGGGGAACAGCTGGCGTTGCTGAACCCCACTGACACATTGACTGGTGTTTTTCTCTGTGCAGATTGCATGTCCGGGCAAAAACTAGCGGTGTTAGAGCCCAGGGTCAGCAGGAGGAGGAGGAGAGGAGCAAAGTGTAGGCCGAAGCCTGCACTGGTGGCAGCTTTTGGTCGGTTGTGCCAGCGTGGCTTGTGCTGGACACGATGCCGGCTACACAGCGGGGGAACAGCAGGCGGTGCTGAACCCCACTAACACATTGGCTGGTGTTTTTCTCTGTGCAGCTAGCATTTCCGGGCAAAAACTAGCGGTGTTTGAGCCCAGGGTCAGCAGGAGGAGTAGAGGAGCAGAGTGTAGGCCGAAGCCTAGTTGAACCAATTTCAAAGGTTACCTTTAACCCCCCCCTCAGGTGTTGCAAGGTACAAGAGCCACACCTTGTGCAGCATTAATGCTGCACAAGTAAAAGGTTGCTCTATTTGTTTTGCTCCTTGCACACGCTGACTAAAACACGTACACTATTTAGCCCATTATACTGTCAAACAGTTGTGGAGGCGTGACTTGTCTTTTTAACGAGACGCAGCACAGGTGTCAAAATTTGCACCTAGGTACTGGGCGCAGATTCCTGAGCGTTGTTATTTGCTGTACAGGAGTCTGCGCTATTGTGATCCCTTGGCCATGCGCTGTGAGCGCTTCCTGTCTTCTGACCTCATTTCATGTCGGCCGTTGCGGTTAGCGATGGACATGAATCCCAGACCCACAGTGTGTTTTCAAAAAATCACACTGCGTGGCTGGGATTCGTGGCCTTGTGCAGTAAATAGGTTTGCCGCTTACACATGTCCTTACACCTGCTCCAGACTGGGCGGCCTCAGCTGATCCCTTATCGCCTACCACGGCCAGGAGGCCGCACAGTCTGAAGAAGGCGGAAGGAGATGAGTTAAGACAGGCGAACATATGCACTGCTCGTGCCCATAAACCACACCCTCGCTGACAAAATAAATATGACAACGAGGGGCGTTGTTTCTAGCAGGGCGGATGCACAGGCGCAGCCAGCTAACCATGATGACAAAAGACGGGAAACGCTACCAAGGGGGGTGCTGCGTATCATTACAAAGGAAAGTCACACCTCAGGGACAGTGGAATGGTCTCAATGAGACACATTTTGTACGTGTTGAGTTCCACGTGGGCAAGGAGAAAAAGTCAGCCACCTTGTACAAATGCAGCAGTACTGCTGTACTAGGTGGCTGTTATACATAGAAACACCTGGGGGGGTGGGGCCAGGTTCCCTTTTAATTTCAGTTCCTGTGCCTGCATGGCGTTTGCAGGTCACGTTGCCGGCTACACAGCAGGGGAACAGCTGGCGTTGCTGAACCCCACTAACACATTGGCTGGTGTTTTTCTCTGTGCAGCTAGCACTTCCGGGCAAAAACTAGCGGTGTTTGAGCCCAGGGTCAGCAGGAGGAGGAGAGGAGCAGAGTGTAGGCCGAAGCCTGCACTGGTGGCAGCTTTTGTTCTGTTGTGCCAGCGTGGCTTGTGCTGGACACGTTGCCGACTACACAGCAGGGGAACAGCTGGCGGTGCTGAACCCCACTGACACATCACCTAGTGTTTTTTTCTGTGTAGACAACACTTCCAGGTGGCAACTGACAGTGTTGAAACCCAGGGAATCAAAGAGGAGCAGAGTGTAGGCCGAAGCCTGCAGTGGAGCAAGTTGAAAGGGAACCTTTAACCCCCCCCCCCCAGGCATTTGTTGCTGAAAGAGCCATCTTGTACAGCAGTAATACTGCACATGGAAAATGGTGGCTCCGAAAATTATGCTCCTTGCAAACGCTGAAGTACACACTCATATAATGTGTCCCCTCACACCGTCAAACCATCCCGGAAGTGGGACTTTCCTTTGTAATGTGACACAGCACAGCCGTCATTCCAACCCCCTTGGTGCCGGGCACCACCTCCTCAACGTTGTTTGGTTCTGTCACGGAGCCCGCACTGTAATGTTATCCCTTGGCCATGCACAGTTAGCGGTGCCCGTCTTCTGACATCATGTAGGTGTCAGGCTGGCAGTGCCTGTGCGTCCAAGCTGCCCGAGATCCAACCTTGCAGTGTCATCTAATGTAGTCCCACTGCGGGCCAGGGATCCATGGGCATGCGCAGTGCATATCATCGCCTCTCACTCACCTCCTTCCTGCTTCTTCAGACTGTGCGGCGTCACGGCCGTGGCATGCTATTAGGGATCAGCTGACGCCGCCTAGTCTGAAGAAGCGTGAAGAAGGGGAGTGAGAGGCTAGTATATGCACTGCGCATGGCCATGGATACCAGGCCCACTGTGGGATCACATTAGACGACACTGCGAGGTGTGATTTCGGGCAGCGTGGACGCACAGGCGCAGCCAGGACGACAACAAATGATGTCAGAGGACGGGCAGCGCAAACTGTGCATGGCCAAGGGATAACATAACAGCGCAGGGTCCATGACGGAATCAAACAACGCTAAGGAGGCAGCGCACGGTGCCAAGGGGGTAGCAATGACGGCTGTGCTGCGTCACATTACAAAGGAAAGTCCCACCTCCGGGACGGTTGGACGGTGTGAGGGGACACATTACATGAGTGTGTAGTTCAGCGTTTGCAAGGAGCATAATTTCAAGAGCGACCTTTCCCTTGTGCAGTATTAGTGCTGCACATGGTGGCTCTTTCAGTAACAAACGCCTAGGGGGGGGGGGGACAGGTCCCCTTACATTTTAGTTGTGCCAGCGTGGCGGTCGCATGACACGTTGCCGGATACACAGCTGGGGATCAGCTGACGTTACTGAACCCCAATAACAGAGGAGCGACTGTTGACTGTGCACACAGCACTTCCAGGCACCAACTGGCGGTGTTAGAGCCCAGGGACAGCAGGAGGAGCAGATTGGAGGTATTGCCGCACACACAGCTGGGGATCAGCTGACGTTACTGAACCCCAATAACAGAGGAGCGACTGTTGACTGTGCACACAGCACTTCCAGGCACCAACTGGCGGTGTTAGAGCCCAGGGACAGCAGGAGGAGCAGAGGAACAGAGTGTAGGCCGAAGCCTGATTGGAGCAAGTTGAAAGGAAACCTTTAACCCCCCCCCCCAAGACGTTTGTAGCTGAAAGAGCCATGTTGTGCAGCACTAAGGATGCAAAAGGAAAAGGTTGCTCTTTTAATTATGCTCCTTGCAAACACCGAAGTAAACACTAAAAATGTGTCCCTTTATACCGTTAAACCGTTCCGGAGGTGCGAATTTCCTTCGTAATGGGACACAGCACAGCTGTCATTCCTATCCCCTTGATGCCGTGCGCTGCCTCCTCAGCGTTGTTTTAAGCTGCCACGGAGCCTGCGCTGTTCTGTTAGCCCTTGGCCATGCCCAATTAGCGCTGCCTGTCTTCTGACATAATTTGGTGTCAGGCTGTCAGTGCCTGTGCGTCCACGCTGCTCCAGATCCCACCTCGCAGTCTCATCTAACGTAATCCCACTGCGGGCCTTGGAACCATGGGCATGCACAGTGCATAACCTCGACTCTCACTCCCCTCCTTCCCTCTTCTTCAGACTGTGCGGTGTCACGGCCGTGGCATGCTAGGGATCAGCTGACGGCGCACAGTCTAAAGAAGGCGGAGGGAAATGAGCGAGAGCCCGAGGGGAAGATATGCACTGCGCATGCCCATGGATCCCAGGCCCGCAGTGTGACTCAATCAGAAGACACTGCGAGGCGGGATCTCGGGCACCGCGGCCGCACAGGCGCAGCCAGCCTGACACCAAATTATGTCAGAAGACAGGCAGCGCAAATAGGGCATGCCCAAGGGATAACAGAACAGTGCAGGCTCCGTGACAGCTTAAAACAACGCTGAGGAGGCAGCGCATGGCACCAAGGGGGTAGGAATGACGGCTGTGCTGCGTCACATTACGAAGGAAAGTCCCAGCTCCGGGACGGTATAACGGTATCAGTGAACACATTTTATAAGTGTTAAGTTCTGCGTGTGCAAAGAGCTAAAAAAAAAGAGCTACCTTTTCCTTGTGCAGCATTACTGCTGCACAAGATGGCTCTTTCAGTAACAAACGACGGGGGGGGGGGGGGGGACAGGTTCCCTTACATTTAGGTTGTTGTGCCAGCGTGGCGGTCGCAGGACACATTGCCGGCTACACAGCTGGGGATCAGCTGACGTTACTGAAACCCAATAACACTGGGTCGTATGTTTTTACTGTGCAGCCTGCACTTCTGAGCCGCAACTGGCGGTGTTGGAGCCCAGGAATAGCAGTTCAGGTGGTAGAAAGATGAACACAGCAGGAGACCTGGATGACACCCAATTACTTAATCAGGCAGAGGAGTGGCAAATTCCTGCGAGATCCAGGCCTGGTTCATTTTCAGGAAAGTAAGCCGGTCAACGTTATCGGAGGATAGTCGCATGCGACGGTCTGTTAGTACACCACCTGCGGCACTAAAGACACGTTCCGATAAGACACTAGCCGCAGGGCAAGCCAGCACCTCCAATGCATACTGGCTTAGCTCTGGCCATGTATCCAGCTTAGAGACCCAAAACTTGAACGGGGAAGAGCCGTCTGGGAGTACAGTAAGAGGGCAAGCCATGTAGTCTGTCACCATCTGACGGAACCGTTGCCTCCTGCTGACTGGAGCCGCCGGTGATGGTGTAGACATTTGGGGCGGGCACACAAAAGTGTGCCAGAGTTGTGCCATACTGGGCTTGCCTTGGGCAGAGGCACTGCTTCTGCTCCCTCTTTGGGCAGAGCCTCCCCCACTGCCTCGACGCACTGAGCTGCTTTGTAAAGCACTAGCAGCACTCCTCTCAGTTGGACAGGAGAAGATGATGGAATTCACCAGTGTGTCGTGGTACTCCCGCAATTTACGCTCCCGGGTCAACGCAGGGATGAGGTTTTGGACGTTGTCCCGGTAGCGAGGATCGAGGAGGGTGAACACCCAATAATCAGGCATGTTGAGAATGTGGTCGATGCGGCGGTCGTTTCTCAGGCACTGCAGCATGAAATCCACCATGTGCTGCAGAGTGCCAACCGGCCCAGAAACGCTGTCCCCTGCTTGAGACATGATCTCTGCCCGCTCGTCATCACCCCACCCTCGCTGTACACACTGACCACTGGACAATTGTGTCGCTCCCTCCTCTGGACGGAGCTCTTCCTCCTCCATTGACTCCTCCTCATCCTCCTCACAAATTGGCCCCTGCGTACCCCTTTGTGAGGAACCACGTGGCGCTGACTCTCCAGAAGCTGATGGAAAAGGTGACTCCTCATCCTCCACCTCTTCCACCACATCATCCCTTAACCCTTGCAAAGTTTGCTGAAGCAGGCAGATAAGGGGGACAGTCATGCTGACTAGTGCATCATCTGCACTTGCCATCCGCGTGGAATAATCAAAAGGACGCAAAACCTGGCAGACGTCCTTCATAGTGGCCCACTCTGTGGTTGTGAAGTCTGATCGGCGCTGACTGCGACTTCTTTGCGCCTGATGCAGCTGGTACTCCATAACTGCTTGCTGCTGCTCACACAACCGCTCCAACATATGTAACGTGGAATTCCACCGGGTAGGTAGGTCACATATGATGCGGTGTTCCGGAAGGCGGAATCGGCGCTGCAGAGCAGCAATGCGGGATCTGGCCAAGCTGGAACGCCGCAAGTGAGCACACTCTAGGCGGACCTTGTGCAGCAGGGCATCAAGATCCGGATAGTCCCTCAGAAAACTCTGCACAACCAAATTGAGCACATGTGCCAGACATGGGATGTGAGTGAGGTTGCCAAGGGCCAAAGCTGCCACCAGATTTCGGCCATTGTCACACACTACCATGCCTGGCTGGAGATTCGCTGGCAGTAACCACACATCGCTCTCCTGCTTTATGGCATTCCAGAGCTCCTGCGCTGTGTGGCTTCGATGCCCCAATGAAACTAGTTTCAAGACGGCCTGCTGACGTTTGGCCACGGCTGTGCTCATGTCGGTCATAGGTAAACGTTCACGGGTCCATGTGGGGGTGGACTGTGACGGATCCTGCAGAGAGGAATCAGAGGAACTGGTGTAAGAGGAGGAGTCGATGCGTACAGACTGGATTCCTGCAATCCTTGGAGTGGGCAGGACACGTCCTGCGCCACTCGCACGATCTGTACCTGGCTCAACAACATTAACCCAATGGGCAGTGAGGGAAACATATCGCCCCTGTCCATGCTGACTGGTCCACGCATCGGTGGTGAGGTGGACCTTGCTACTGACGGCGTTCAGTAGCGCATGTTTTATGTTTGCCTCAACATGCCTGTGCAGGGCAGGGACAGCCTGCCTGCTGAAGTAAAAGCGGCTGGGCACCTTGTACTGTGGGACTGCCAATGCCATCAAGTCACGGAAGCTGTCAGTCTCCACCAGCCTGAACGAGAGCATTTCCAGGGACAACAGTTTGGCAATGCCTGCATTCAGAGCCTGTGCTCGGGGGTGGTTGGCCGAGAATGCCCGCCTTTTCTCCCATGCCTGTACTACCGATGGCTGTAGAGTAGACTGGGAGTGTGAGGATGACTGGGAAGGTGGTGCTGTGGGTGGAATTACACAAGGTCTCTGGGAGGAAGCCAAACCAGCTGTGCGTGAGCTGGAGGAAGAGGCAACACGAGCTGAAGAGGTGGTAGCTGCCGCTGTTGGTTGGCCTACATCTTCAGTGTGTTTCTGTAACTCCACCGCGTGCCTGGTCCGCACATGTTTCCACATATTTGTGGTATTGAGGTTGCTGACATTTTTCCCTCTTTTTACTTTATGATGACACAGCTTGCATTTGACAAAACAAATGTCATCTGCAACTGTGTCAAAAAAGGACCAGGCACTGCAAGTCTTGGGAGCGCCCTTTTTGGCTTTGGAAAGAGACAGGCTCCTAACGGGTGCCAAAGTGGAGGCTACAGGCTCCGCAGTCTTCCCCCTCCCTCTCCCTCTTTGGCCCGTAAGAGGAAGCTCTTCCTCTGAGCTGCTCCCACCACCTTCCTGTTCCTCACGCCACGATGGGTCAAGGACCTCATCATCTCCACTACCCTCTGCCACCAACTGCTCCTCCTGGGTAGTCTCAGCAGCACAGTACGCACGAGAAAGCGGCACCTGAGTTTCATCATCAGATGCGTACTGCGCTGTGGTCACCGGAGGCACTGGCCCACCTGCCTCTTCAGAGTCAGAGAGAAAAAGGTGTTGGGCATCACTGCACACTGCCTCTTCTTCCATTTCTCCAATGCTGCTTGGCTGGCCCCCTGTTTCCAAGCCAAGAGATTCAGAGAACAGAAGTAGAGACGGCTCCTGTCCTGGGCTCTCTGACTGCCTGGCCAATTTGGCAGGTGGTGAAGAGACAGATGGCTGCTCTCCAGTGCTCTGTGCCTGAGAGGATGTGGCACTAACTGAAGTCGATGCCGAGGCGTTAGCTGCCATCCACCCGACAACGGCTTCAATTTGGTCTTCACGCAGCAGCGGTGCACGGCGCTCTCCGACAAAGCTGCGCATGAAGGACTGTTCCCTGCTGAAACTGAGTGACGACGAGTCACCGGCGCCCGCAGCAGGCACAGAATCACCACGTCCTCTCCCTGCTCCTCTCCCTGCTCCGCGCCCACGCCCACGTGCCTTACTCCCTGCCCTCTTCATCTTGGTTGACAGATAAAGATAAGCAGAAAAGTACTAAGGCCTTAGTGTGCTTATTCCTGTAATGCTCCTCCTAACAGGTGTAAGAAACACTAATGTTGTAAATTGTGGACTAAACTTTATTATTTTTCAAATGTGGCCTACACAAGTGTAAGTTGTGTTTGGTGAACTTAACCTTTTTTTTGGTGCAGATCGGGCTACAGAGCTAGTTTAAATCACACGGAGACCGTGCAGACAGCCGTAAACGGCGCTGCAAGGCCAAGAAACCCTCCTCTAGGTTATCCTATATAGTGTTTTTCCACTATTTCGCTGGATACAAGTGGAAAGACACTAATAGGAATTTTTTTTTTCAAATTTTAAACTGGCTGCACTATTTGAAAAAAAGGAAATTGTTTTTCAAGGTATGAGGCAGTAACGCACCCTGAGCTGAATCCAACCGGCTATGGCTGCACACAGACTACAGGGCGAGCTGCGCTCACACAGAGACCGTGCAGACAGCCGTAAACGGCGCTGCAAGGCCCCCAAAAAAACCTCTAGGTTATCCTATGTAGTGTTTTTCCACAATTGAGCTGGAGACTGGTGGAAAGACACTAATAGGAATTTTTTTTTTTTTCAAATTTTAAACAGGCTGCACTATTTGAAAAAAAGGAAAATTTTTCTCAAGGTATGAGCCAGTAACGAACCCTGAGCTGAATCCAACCGGCTATGGCTGCACACAGACTACAGGGCGAGCTGGGCTCACACGGAGACCGTGCAGACAGCCGTAAACGGCGCTGCAAGGCCAAAAAACCCTCCTCTAGGTTATCCTATATAGTGTTTTTCCACTATTTAGCTGGATACGAGTGGAAAGACACTAATAGGAATTTTTTTTTTCAAATTTTAAACAGGCTGCACTATTTGAAAAAAAGGAAAATTTTTCTCAAGGTATGAGCCAGTAACGAACCCTGAGCTGAATCCAACCGGCTATGGCTGCACACAGACTACAGGGCGAGCTGGGCTCACACGGAGACCGTGCAGACAGCCGTAAACGGCGCTGCAAGGCCCAAAAACCCCCCTCTAGGTTATCCTATGTAGTGTTTTTCCACAATAGAGCTGGAGACTGGTGGAAAAACACTAATAGGAAATTTGAGAAAAAATGTGCAGCAGGCTGCACTAAGAGCAAAAAAGAACAACTGTGTGAGGCAGTGTGAACCCCCCCTGAGCTGAATACAACCGGGTATATGGCTGCACACAGACTACAGAGTGAGCTGCACACACACACACACACACACACAGAGACCTTGCAGAACGCTGTTAAAACAGCGCTGCAAGGCAAGAGCAAGGTGAACAGTGAAGAACACACAGCGTTTTGCTAAATTAGCCTTTGGAAAGGAAAATAAAGCAATTAGCTAGCTCAACTGGCCCTCAGTTAGAACACAGCGTCCTGTCCCTAACTGAAATCACAGCAGAGTGAGCGCAAAATGGCGGCAGCGCTTTTTTATAGTGCAGAGTGACATCATTTCAGCAGCCAATCCAAGCCTTGCCAGTACTTACATGCCCACCATGCTAAACAGGATGTGCCCACACTTTCATTCATTCCTCATTGGCTGCTGCGTTCAATTTGAATTCTGGGAACTTCCGATTCCGGTATCCGATACGCGGGAAGTATCGGAATTCAGTATCGGAATTCCGATACCGCAAATATCGGCCGATACCCGATACTTGCGGTATCGGAATGCTCAACACTAATAAGCAGTTTGGGGAAAGGCAAGGTACGACAATAACAGCAGGGTACACAATATAACTTATCCAGTCCTGACAACATCCAGTATGCAATGTCCACAGGATGAAGAATGGCGCTAACAATGGTTAGCGTGTAGTATGTCCGGTGTAGTTCTGGTGACATTGATGAGCGGGGTCCTGGCGTCGATGGTTAGTCTCCGGTATCTTTCGTGGGTCCTTTGGTCCGGGGTCCAGAAAAGGAAGAACAGCACTGTTAGCAGAGTTGTCAGAGCCTAATGTAGCTCTGAAAACATGGACCAGGGGACAGGGTACAGTTCACGATAGCAACCTCAGTCTCTCTTAAGCGGTGTGCGCACGGTACTCACAGCCCTGGGGCGTTTGGCACATTGTGTTTTAGGAACCAACAGGCACTTAGCGCATCTCTGATCACAGTCTCTGTGAGTACCAGTGGCAACGCTGCAGCATGGGCCTATACTGCTGCGGTGCTCAAGGGACGGAGCACTCTCTTTTCCTTGCTGCTGTACATTCCCGCCAAGTCTCAAAACTTCCGCACGTGTTCTCCCTTTTTCCCCTTAGCTACGCCCCCTACAGTCAAGTGCAAAGGTCAGTTCGGTTCCCTAAGCTTTCCCCCGGACAACAGAGGAGATGGCCCGACAGTTCCGGACCCAGCATAAGAAAGGTACCCGTGGTCCAGTTCTTCTTCTTACACATCGATATCAGGCGATGCTTATGCATCTTCTTTCAATTCTGCTCAATGGATATCTCCAAGTCCCCAACAGCAATTGAGAAAAAGATGATATCAAATATTACACTGGATGGGTCCCTGGCAATTACAACTGGGCAATTATTTAGATCACAACAACACCAGAAACGTTGTGGCTGCAATGGAGCTTGTGTTAATTTGTAGAACCCTTGGCAGGTGATGAGGAGTGCATGTCACTTACCCTTCAGAGAGACTACAATATTTCTAGTAGGGATAACTGTGGGATCAGCGATGTCATTCCCTTCTTAGTTATATTGGAAAAACAATTACAAGGATTCCGCAAGGGATAGAAGAAGAATACAGGGGCATACAAAAGTTTGTGCACTCATGGTCCAAATTACTGTTGTTGTGAACAGTTAAGCAAGATGAAATGATCTCTAAAAGGCCTAAAGTTACAGATGACACATTACATTTTGTATTTTAGGCAAAATATACACTGTATATCTAATATATAAAGCTGAATGTGTGTGTGTGTGTATGTGTGTATGTGTGTATGTCCCGGATTGGCATCTGCACCGTTGCAGCTACAGCCATAAAATTTTGCACAGTCACACGTCTGGACCCCGAGAGCGTCATAGGCTAAGTTGTGAGCCGAAATTTTAACCCCAGGCTTTCCAATTTACAAAACAATTTTGCCCCTATCTACATAATGGGGAAAAAGTGAAAGGAAAAGTGTCGGAGGCAAATTGACAGCTGCCAGATGTGAATAAGGGGAACTTAAAGAGTGAGAGCGATAGCGCCAAAGAGTATATACGATACAGTTGCTAAGATGGGGCCCCGACATGGGTTACTCACCACACACGGGGATATGAACACACACACAAAATGCGCCACACACTACCACGTGCTCGAACACATATACCACCCTCAGCACACATTTCACCACACATACACCAACCTCGCCACATAAAAGTCGAAACACAAAAGTCGCCGCTCAAAACTCGCCACGCACAAAACTCGCCACATGCAAAACTAGGCTCACGCAAAACTCGCTACACATGCAAAACTCACCTCATGGAAACCTCGCCACATGCAAAACTTGCACACGCGGAAAAATTGCCACATGCACAAAAATTGCAACACATGCAAAAGTTGCCTCACACAAAACTTGCACATACTCAAAACGCACCACACATAAAACAAGCCACGCGCAAAACTAGCCATGCGCAAAACTTGCTGCACACAACTTGCTACACTAACCTGTCACATGCAACTCGACACACAAAAAGTTGCTACACGCATGTCGCCACACAAAACTCATCTCACAAAAGTCGCTACATGCATGCCGCCACATGCAACTCAACACACACAACTTGACACATGAAACTCGCCCTAAAACACACACAATTCTGGCATTATCCTTCAAAAATAAAAATCTGATTAATAAGCTGACAAACTACAAGAGCAACAAATGTACCATATAGGAAATACGGCAGCTGTCAGTCACATGACCTGTCTATTATATGTATGTGTAAGCTAATATATACTGCCAGGGGGAGGGCTTCCTGTTGGCTGGGGATTTATCAGGCTGCCAATTTAGCTTACAAATACTGAGGTAAAAATACTGACCAAATAACGTGTGAACGCGGTCAAATACAGGAGGAGATGACATACAGATATATACTATATACAGGGGAGATGACACACAGATATATACTATATACAGGAGAGATGACACACAGGTATATACTATACACAGGAGGAGATGACACACAGGTATATACTATATACAGGAGGAGATGACACATAGGTATATGCTATATACAGGAGGAGATGACATACAGGTATATACTATATACAGGGGGAGATGACACACTGGTATATACTATATACAGGGGAGATGACATACAGGTGCATACTATATACAGGGGAGATGACACACAAGTATATACTATATACAGGGGAGATGACACACAGATATATACTATATACAGGGGAGATGACACACAGGTATATACTATATACAGGAGGATATGAGACACAGGTATATACTATATACAGGAGGAGATGACATACATGTATATACTATATACAGGAGGAGATGACACAATGGTACATACTATATGCAGGGGAGATGACATACAGGTACATACTATATACAGGGGAGATGACACACAGGTATATACTATATACAGGGGAGATGACACAGGTATATACTATATACAGGGGAGATGACACACAGGTATATACTATATACAGGAGGAGATGACACACAGGTATATACTATATACAGGGGAGATGACACACACATATATACTATATACAGGGGAGATGACACACAGGTATATAATATATACAGGAGGAGATGACACACAGGTATATACTATATACAGGAGGAGATGACATACAGGTACATACTGGGTACATACTTCATACCAGAAGAAGGCTGATTGCCGAAACGTGCGTAGGGGCAGGCGTCGGCACCCACTGGAGGTATCTACTTACAGATTGATATAGGTAACTGCTCTTGGAGGTTCTCTATGATTAGTGATTCTTTTTGATATCATGCTTACAGACCTACCATGTGCACCATTTTGGTCCATTTAGTTTTCTGTGAAGTGCCTCTTTATTGAGTATGGTGGGTTCCTGCGCCGTTTTTGGTTTCCCACTCTGTGACACCTACCAGGTTTAGTATTTTGTTGTTTTGTATGTTACTGTTTTTTGTGTTTTTTCTTTAATAAAATTTTTTATACTTTGTTCTTGTGTACATTTTTTTATCGGATTTTCATATTTTTCTGTACTGAACAGTTATTGTGTCCATCTAATGGGTAAAATAGGATTAGAACTAGGTTATTATCATGGTTTAATTAGATCTTTATTTGGTATGTGTATACTCCTATTTTTATTGACCCGATTCCTTCTGTTTTCATACAGGTACATACTGTATACAGGAGGAGATGACACACAGGTATATACTATATACAGGAGATGACATACAGGTACATACTATATACAGGAGGAGATGACACACAGGTATATACTATATACAGGAGCAGATGACGCACAGGCATATACTATATACAGGGGAGATGACACACTTATATACTATATACAGGAGGAGATGACACACAGATATATACTATATACAGGAGCAGATGACACACAGGTATATACTATATACAGGAGGAGATGACACACAGGTATATACTATATACAGGAGATGACATACAGGTACATACTATATACAAGAGGAGATGACGCACAGGTATATACTACATACAGGAGCAGATGACACACAGGTATATATTATATACAGGAGGAGATGACTTACAGGTATATACTATATACAGGAGGAGATGACACACGTATATACTATATACAGGAGGAGATGACACGTATATACTATATACAGGAGGAGATGACATACAGGTATGTACTATATAAAAGAGGAGATGACACATAGGTATATAGAGATGACATACAGGAGGTATATACTATATACAGGGGAGATGACATACAGGTATATACTATATACAGGAGATGACATGCAGGTATATGCTATATATAGGAGGAGATGACACATAGGTATATACAATATACAGGAGGAGATGACATACAGCAGGTATATACTATTTACAGGGGAGATGACATACAGGTATATACTATATACAGGAGATGACATACAGGTGTATACTATATATAAGGGAAATGACAAACATGTATAACCTGAGGGGGAAATGAGAGGTGTGAGGTGAAAATGAGGGGTGTGAGATGAAAATGAAAAGGTATGAGTGCAAAATGAGAAGAGTGAGGGAAAATAGTGGTGATCAGATGTGAGGTCGAAATGACAAGTGTTAGGGGGAATGAGAGGAGTGAGGGGGAAAATGAGAGGCATGATGGGAAAATAAGAGAAGTGAGGTGCTATAACTAACCACAGATATTTACTATGCCCAGGCAACGCCGGGCTCTTCAGCTAGTCTACTATATAATTGTCTAAGGATCACTTCCGTCTTTCTGTCTGTCCTTCTGTCTGTCCTTTCTGTCACAGATATTCATTGGTCACGGCCTCTGTCTGTCATGAAATCCAAGTCGTTGATTGGTCTCGCCAGCTGCCTGTCATGGCTGCCGTGACCAATCAGCGACGGCCACAGTCCGATTAGTCCCTCCCTACTCTCGTGCAGTCAGTGCCCAGCACCCGCTCCATACTCCCCGCAGTCACCGCTCACACAGGGTTAATGCCAGCGGTAACATACCGCGTTATGCTGCGGGTAACTTACTCCATTATCTCCACTATTAACCCTGTGTGACCAAGTTTTTACTATTGATGCTGCCTATGCAGTGTCAATAGTAAAAGGATCTAATGTTAAAAATAATAAAAAATAATAAAAAAATCATTATATACTCACCTTCCGCCACCTTTCCCGCTTCTCGCGACGCTCCGGTAACAGCTCCATGCAAGCGGCAGGTTCCGGTGGCAAGGATGGTATGCAAGAAGGACCTGCCCTGATGTCACGGTCATGTGACCGCGATGTCATCACGCGTCCTGCGCTACCAACCCTGGGACCAGAAGCTGCCGAGTGCACTGCACACAGGCGACATGACTACAAGGGCTCCCACGGAAGGTGAGTATATGTTTATTTTTTTAATCTGTGACATAAGTAGCTGGGCAATATACTACGTGACAGGCCAATATACTACGTGGCTGGGCAATATTCTACGTGGCTCTGTGCTGTTTACTAGGGTTGAGCGAAACGGGTCGAACATTTTCAAAAGTCGCCGACTTTTGGCGAAGTCGAGTTTCATGAAACCCGATCCGACCCCTGTGCGTGGTCGGCCATGCGGTACGCGACTTTCGCGCCAAAGTCGCGTTTCAATGACGCGAAAAGCGCCATTTCTCAGCCAATGAAGGTAAACGCAGAGTGTGGGCAGCGTGATGACATAGGTCCTGGTCCCCACCATCTTAGAGAAGGGCATTGCAGTGATTGGCTTGCTGTCTGCGGCGTCACAGGGGCTATAAAGGGGAGTTCCCGCCGACCGCCATGTTACTGCTGCTGATCTGAGCTTAGGGAGAGGTTGCTGCCGCTTCGTCAAAAGCAGGGATAGCGTTAGGCAGGGTCCATTAACCACAAAACCGCTTGTGCTGTAGCGATTTCCACTGCCCAACACCACCTTCGGTGTGCAGGGACAGTGGAAGCTCCTTTTTTTTTTTTTTTCCTCAGCGCTGTAGCTCATTAGGCTGCCCTAGAAGGCTCCCTGATAGCTGCATTGCTGTGTGTACGCCGCTGCGCAAACCAACTGCTTTTTTCAAAGCACAAATCCTCTTGTTCCTTCCTTTCTGCACAGCTATCTTGTTTGTTTGTCCACACTTTTTATTTAATTTGTGCATCAGTCCACTCCTTATTGCTGCCTGCCATACCTGGCTGAGATTACTGCAGGGAGATAGTAATTGAAGGACAGTTCCTTTTTTTTTTTTTTTGTGGGAGATTAAGATTGACATTTCTGCTAGAGTGCCATCTCTGTCTGTGTCATCTCTCACTCAGTGGGCCATAGAAAGCCTATTTATTTTTTTGCTTGATTTGGGTTCCAAAATCTACCAGAAAAAATCACAACATCAATCAGTGGGAGAAAAATATTGGCCTCAGGGCTTGTGTGCCACTCCTTACTCCTGTGTGTGCCATCTCTCACTCAGTGGGCCATAGAAAGCCTATTAATTTTTTTGCTTGATTTGGGTTCTAAATTCTACCTGAAAAAATCAATAAATCAATCAGTGGGAGATTAATATTGGCCTCTGGGCTTGTGTGCCAGTCCTGAGCGTGCCATCTCTCTCACAAATAGTGGGCCATAGAAAGCCTATTTATTTTTTTGGTTGATTTGGGTTCATAATTCTACCTGAAAAAATCAATCAATCAATCAGTGGGAGATTAATATTGGCCTTTGGGCTTGTGTGCCAGTCCTAAGCGTGCCATCTCTCTCTCTCAGATAGTGGGCCATAGAAAGCCTATTTATTATTATTTTTTTTATTGGGTTTATAAATTTTCCCTGGAAAAAAAAAAAAATGGGAGATTAATATTGGCCTCTGGGCTTGTGTGCCAGTCCTGAGCGTGCCATCTCTCTCACAAATAGTGGGCCATAGAAAGCCTATTTATTTTTTTGGTTGATTTGGGTTCATAATTCTACCTGAAAAAATCAATCAATCAATCAGTGGGAGAAAAATATTGGCCTCAGGGCTTGTGTGCCACTCCTTACTCCTGTGTGTGCCATCTCTCACTCAGTGGGCCATAGAAAGCCTATTAATTTTTTTGCTTGATTTGGGTTCTAAATTCTACCTGAAAAAATCATTAAATCAATCAGTGGGAGATTAATATTGGCCTTTGGGCTTGTGTGCCAGTCCTAAGCGTGCCATCTCTCTCTCTCTCAGATAGTGGGCCATAGAAAGCCTATTTTTTTATTATTTTATTGGGTTTATAAATTTTCCCTGGAAAAAAAAAAAGTGGGAGATTAATATTGGCCTCTGGGCTTGGGTGCCAGTCCTGAGCGTGCCATCTCTCTCACAAATAGTGGGCCATAGAAAGCCTATTTATTTTTTTGGTTGATTTGGGTTCATAATTCTACCTGAAAAAATCAATCAATCAATCAGTGGGAGATTAATATTGGCCTTTGGGCTTGTGTGCCAGTCCTAAGCGTGCCATCTCTCTCTCTCAGATAGTGGGCCATGGAAAGCCTATTTATTATTATTTTTTTTATTGGGTTTATAAATTTTCCTTGGAAAAAAAAAAAATGGGAGATTAATATTGGCCTCTGGGCTTGTGTGCCAGTCCTGAGCGTGCCATCTCTCTCACAAATAGTGGGCCATAGAAAGCCTATTAATTTTTTTGCTTGATTTGGGTTCCAAAATCTACCAAAAAAAATCACTAAATCAATCAGTGGGAGATTAATATTGGCCTCTGGGCTTGTCTGCCACTCCTGACTCCTGTGTGCGTCATCTGTCACTCAGTGGGCCCTAGAAAGCCTATTTTTTGTTTTATTTGTTTTCTAAATTCTCCCTGAAACAATCATTTTATTTTCTTTGGTTTCTAAATTATTCCTGAAAAAAATCATTTTTTTTGTATTTTTTTTTCTCTCAAGTCTCCCTGAAAAAAAAAAAAAAAAAAAAAAATCTGTGGGAGATTCATATTGCCCCTTCTGCTTGTGTGCCAGTCTTGACTTCTGGGTGTGCCATCTCTCTCTCTCTCCCCAATTGTGGGCCATAGAAAGCCTATTAATTTTTTTGCTTGATTTGGGTTCCAAAATCTACCAAAAAAAATAACTAAATCAATCGGTGGGAGATTAATATTGGCCTCTGGGCTTGTGTGCCACTCCTGACTCCTGTGTGCGTCCTCTCTCACTCAGTGGGCCCTACAAAGCCTTTTTTTTTTTTTTTTTTTCCTAAATTCTCCCTGAAACAATCATTTCATTTTATTTGTTTTATAAATTCTTCTGTAAAAAACAATTTTTTTTTATTTTTTTTTTTTCTGAAGTCTCCCTTTTAAAAAAAACAAACACAAATCAGTGGGAGATAAATATTTACATTTGCGCTTCAGTGACAGTCCTGCGTGTGTGCCATCTCATTTGTTGCCAACAACAACAGAGTGTGTAACATTGTGGCTGATTTTCGTTGTGGTCTCACCCACCTGTAAAGGGGTAGCTAAATCATACTGAAGTTATAGCTCACCGTGTAAGTTGTGTGACAGCAACAAATACCGTTCGTTTGGTAACGTTTTTAAAACAATGAGGAAGTCTGGTGGAAGAGGTCGTGGCCGGGGGCGTTCATTGTCAGCTGGTAATGAGGGTAGTGGTAGTGGTGGAGCATCAGCTGGTCGTGGGAAAAAAAATATTGCACCTAAGTCTGGAGCTGTGGAGCCAGGTTCGTCGTCTGGCTACACAAGGCCTCGAACCCTCCCTTTTCTGGGAGTAGGAAAACCGCTTTTAAAGCCGGAGCATCAAGAGCAAGTTTTGGCTTATCTTGCTGACTCAGCCTCTAGCTCTTTTGCCTCCTCTCGTGAAACTGGTAAAAGTAAAAGCAGCGCGTCGTTAGTGGATGTTCACGGTCAGGGACAAGTCGCTTCCTTGTCCTCTTCAGCAAAAACAACAACAGAGAAGAATGCAGCAGGCGACACAACGGGTTACTCCATGGAGCTCTTTACACATACCGTCCCTGGCTTAGAAAGTGAAGCAGTTAACAGTCCATGCCCATTATAAGTTGAATCTGACATGGAGTGCACTGATGCACAGCCACAGCCAGACTACTATGCTGGTCCTTTGACTCAGACCACAACATTGCCCTCGCAGGGTGCTGATCAAGAATCAGACCCTGATGAGACTATGTTGCCCCATCACGAACGCTATACCACCGACCGACACGGTGACACAGACGAAGTTGCACACGAGCTACAAGAAGAGGTAATAGATGACCCAGTTCTTGACCCCGATTGGCAGCCATTGGGGGAACAGGGTGCAGGCGGCAGCAGTTCTGAAGCGGAGGAGGAGGGGCCGCAGCAGGCATCAACATTGCAACAGGTTCCATCTGCCGGGCCCGTATCTTGGCCAAAACGCGTGGCAAAGTCAAAACCTGTTGGAGGACAGCGTGGCCATCCGGTTAAAGCTCAGTCTGCAATGCCTGAAAAGGTATCCGATGCTAGAAAGAGTGCAGTCTGGCATTTTTTTAAACAACATCCAATTGATCAGCACAAAGTAATCTGTCAAAAATGTTCAAGTACCTTAAGCAGAGGGCAGAATCTGAAAAGTCTCAATACAAGTTGCATGCATAGACATTTAACCACCATGCATTTGCAAGCTTGGACTAACTACCAAACGTCCCTTAAGGTTGTAGCACCCTTGGCCATCAACGCAACATCCCTTCCGGCAGTGTAGGGTCACCATTTTCTGCACCACCTGCAGTATCTGTGCAGGTTTCTTTGCCAGGCCAAAGCAGTCAGGGTCAGGGAATCTCCAGTTTCGTAGTAGGAAACACTGCATCTAGGGCACCGGCGGCAACAATACCATCTCCCACCGTCTCTCAGTCTGCCATGTCCACCGGCACCCCCGCTAGTTCCACGATCTCCAGCTCTCCAGTCCAGCTCACCCTACATGAGACTATGGTTAGAAAAAGGAAGTACTTAGCCTCGCATCCGCGTACACAGGGTTTGAACGCCCACATAGCTAGACTAATCTCGTTAGAGATGATGCCCTACCGGTTAGTTGAAAGCAAAGCTTTCAAAGACCTGATGGACTACGCTGTACCACGCTACGAGCTACCCAGTCGACACTTTTTTTCCAGAAAAGCCATCCCAGCCCTCCACCAGCATGTTAAAGAGCGCATCGTCCATGCACTCAGGCAATCTGTGAGCACAAAGGTGCACCTGACAACAGATGCATGGACCAGTAGGCATGGCCAGGGACGTTACGTGTCCATCACGGCACACTGGGTAAATGTGGTGGATTCAGGGTCCACAGGGGACAGCAAGTTTGGGACAGTTCTGCCTAGCCCACGGTCTAGGAAACAGTTGGCTGTAGCCGTTCGCACCCCCTCCTCCTCCTCCTCCTCCTCGTCCTCCTGCAGAAGCGAGAGCTCGTCCACAGACCGCAGTCGCACAACCACTCCATTCCCAGCTGCCACTGTTGCACACCAGGTCTCCCATTATGGGGCAGCTACTGGCAAACGTCAGCAGGCTGTATTGGCTATGAAGTGTTTGGGCGACAACAGACACACCGCGGAAGTTCTGTCCGAGTTCTTGCAGCAAGAAACGCAGTCGTGGCTGGGCACTGTAGATCTTGAGGCAGGCAAGGTAGTGAGTGATAACGGAAGGAATTTCATGGCTGCCATCTCCCTTTCCCAACTGAAACACATTCCTTGCCTGGCTCACACCTTAAACCTGGTGGTGCAGTGCTTCCTGAAAAGTTATCCGGGGTTATCCGACCTGCTCCTCAAAGTGCGTGGACTTTGCGCACATATCCGCCGTTCGCCTGTACACTCCAGCCGTATGCAGACCTATCAGCGTTCTTTGAACCTTCCCCAGCATCGCCTAATCATAGACGTTGTTACAAGGTGGAACTCAACACTGCACATGCTTCAGAGACAGTGCGAACAGAGGCAGGCTGTTATGTCTTTGTGGGAGGATACACATACACGGGCAGGCAGTAGGATGGCAGACATGGAGTTGTCAGGTGTGCAGTGGTCGAAGATTCAAGACATGTGTCAAGTCCTTCAGTGTTTTGAGGAATGCACACGGCTGGTTAGTGCAGACAACGCCATAATAAGCATGAGCATCCCCCTAATGTGTCTGCTGATGCAAAGTTTGACGCACATAAAGGATCAGGCGTCTGCACCAGAGGAAGAGGAAAGCCTTGATGACAGTCAGCCATTGTCTGGTCAGGGCAGTGTACAGGACGAGGTAGCGGGCGAAGAGGAGGTGGAGGATCAGGAGGATGATGGGGATGAGTATATTTTTAATGAGGAAGCTTTCCCAGGGTCATTGGAAATTGGTGGCGTGGCAAGGGCGGGTTCTGGTTTTTTGAGGGACACAAGTGACGTAGATTTGCCTGCAACTGCCCCTCAACCAAGCACAACCGCAGATTTGACAACTGGAACTTTGGCCCACATGGCGGATTATGCCTTGCGTATCCTCAAAAGGGACACACGCATTACAAAAATTATGAACGATGACGATTACTGGTTGGCCTGCCTCCTTGATCCTCGCTATAAAGGCAAATTGCAAAATATTATGCCACATGAGAACTTGGAACTAATATTAGCAACAAAACAATCAACTCTTGTTGACCATTTGCTTCTGGCATTCCCTGCACACAGCGCCCGTGATCGTTCTCACACGAGCTCCAGGGACCAGCAGACCAGAGGTGTTAGAGGGGCAGAAATCAGAAGTGGCGTTGGCCAGAGGGGTTTTCTGACCAGGTTGTGGAGTGATTTTGCTATGACCGCAGACAGGACAGGTACTGCAGCATCAATTCAAAGTGACAGGAGACAACATTTGTCCAGTATGGTTACAAACTATTTTTCATCCCTTATCGACGTTCTCCCTCAACCGTCATTCCCATTTGATTACTGGGCATCCAAATTAGACACCTGGCCAGAATTGGCAGAATATGCATTGCAGGAGCTTGCTTGCCCGGCAGCTAGTGTCCTATCAGAAAGAGTATTCAGTGCTCATAGTACAATAAAGTGTCTCTGGCGGTGGTGGTGCGCACCCAACGTCAGACACACCATTGTAATATGAGGGGCCCTGGGCCTGTACCGCCGGCCACAAGACAGTTCCCCCCCCCAGCTCAAACAGTGCTCTACCACTAGCAAAATTATCTCTCACAGCTTCACCATTGTTTAGTCTATGCGCTGACATCCTTCAATGCCTGGCACTGACAATACCATTGTTTTGACATTTTTGTTATGTTAGGCCTTCGAAGCCTGTCTGCGGTCCGTTCTTTCTACAACTACTACACTGACCAGGCCACTGCTGGCCGTGTTCCCCTGGAACCAATTTAAACTTGCCTACAGCCAGCCCAATTTTGTTATGTTAGGCCTTCTTAGCCTGTCTGCCGTCACTCCTTCCACTAGACTTCCACTGACCAGACCACTGTTGCCCGTGTACCCCTGGAACCAATTTTAAATTGCCAACAGCCAAATGTTATTATGTTAGGCCTTTGATGCCTGTCTGCCGTCACTCCTTCCACTAGACTTCCACTGACCAGACCACTGTTGCCCGTGTACCCCTGGAACCAATTTTAAATTGCCAACAGCCCAATGTTATGATGTTAGGCCTTTGATGCCTGTCTGCCGTCACTCCTTCCACTAGGCCTCCACTGACCTGTCTACTGCTGCCCGTGTTCCCATGGAACCAATTGTAAATTGCCTACAGCCAGCCCATTTTATTACGTTAGGCCTTCGAAGCCTGTCTGCGGTCCCTCCTTCCACTAGGCCTCCACTTACCTGTCTACTGCTGCCCGTGTTCCCCTGGAACCAATTTTAAATTGCCTACAGGCAGCCCAATTTATTATGTTAGGCCTTCGAAGCCTGTCTGCGGTCCCTCCTTCCACTAGGCCTCCACTTACCTGTCTACTGCTGCCCGTGTTCCCCTGGAATCAATTTTAAATTGCCTACAGCCAGCCCATTTTATTATGTTAGGCCTTCGAAGCCTGTCTGCGGTCCCTCCTTCCACTAGGCCTCCACTGACCTGTCTACTGCTGCCCGTGTTCCCCTTGAACCAATTTTAAATTGCCTACAGCCAGCCCATTTTATTATGTTAGGCCTTCGAAGCCTGTCTGCGGTCCCTCCTTCCACTAGGCCTCCACTTACCTGTCTACTGCTGCCCGTGTTCCCCTGGAACCAATTTTAAATTGCCTACAGGCAGCCCAATTTATTATGTTAGGGCTTCGAAGCCTGTCTGCGGTCCCTCCTTCCACTAGGCCTCCACTGACCTGTCTACTGCTGCCCGTGTTCCCCTGGAACCAATTTTAAACTGCCTACAGGCAGCCCAATTTATTATGTTAGGGCTTCGAAGCCTGTCTGCGGTCCCTCCTTCCACTAGGCCTCCACTGACCTGTCTACTGCTGCCCGTGTACCCCTTGAACCAACATCATAAAATAAAAAAAAAGTATTTTGCTTATAAAAAAGAAAATACTGGTGAGATATCAAATGCAGACATTTTAACATTAAAAACAAACACACAACTAAAATCTGGTACAGTACTAAAAATGGCCACCAGCTACAATTACTTTCTCCTGCAAGTAGTTAACTGAAAGGTTTTTTAAATTGAAAACACAGATATGGCATCCACCGAGTGTTGTCCTGTCGCGTCTTCTTTATATTATTGGCGAGAAGATGCAAAACAATGAAAATAATAAAATCATTAATTACCAAAATAATAGAGAAAGTCAACACCACATTGCAAATAAACATTCATTCCAAATAAAGAAGCAGGGCGCGTCCGAGGGTGAGTATATACCTAATAAGAATATAATCACCCTCGGACGCGCAATGCTTATTTCCAACAGCCTTCCTTCCTAAGAATCAGCCCTTCCGTGGTGTAGAGAGACGTTGTGTTACACTCCAAGGTGTTCCCCAGGTTGCCTTTCCTGAGCTTCGATCTTCCGGCTCTCGTTTAGTAGTTGTTGGAAACTACGCTGCATTAGGCCTTCAAATTGGGTATGGGGTGTAGAGAGATGGTGTGTTCCACTCCAAGGTGTTCCCCAGGTTGCCTTTCCTGAGCTTCGATCTTCCGGCTCTCGTTTAGTAGTTCTTGGAAACTACACTGCATTAGGCCTTCAAATTGGGTATGGGGTGTAGAGAGAGGGTGTGTTACACTCCAAGGTGTTCCCCAGGTTGCCTTTCCTGAGCTTCGATCTTCATGCTCTCGTTTAGTAGTTGTCGGAAACTACGCTGCATTAGGCCTACAAATTGGGTATGGGGTGTAGAGAGCGGGTTTGTTACACTCCAAGGTGTTCCCCAGGTTGCCTTTCCTGAGCTTCGATCTTCCGGCTCTCGTTTAGTAGTTGTTGGAAACTACGCTGCATTAGGCCTTCAAATTGGGTATGGGGTGTAGAGAGAGGGTGTGTTACACTCCAAGGTGTTCCCCAGGTTGCCTTTCCTGAGCTTCGATCTTCCGGCTCTCGTTTAGTAGTTCTTGGAAACTACACTGCATTAGGCCTTCAAATTGGGTATGGGGTGTAGAGAGAGGGTGTGTTACACTCCAAGGTGTTCCCCAGGTTGCCTTTCCTGAGCTTCGATCTTCCGGCTCTCGTTTAGTAGTTCTTGGAAACTACACTGCATTAGGCCTACAAATTGGGTATGGGGTGGAGAGAGATGGTGTGTTACACTCCAAGGTGTTCCCCAGGTTTCCTTGCCATTGCTTCGGTCTTCCGACTCTCGTTTAGTAGTTGTAGAAAAGTACACTGCATTAGGCCTACAAAATGGGTATGGGGTGGAGAGAGATGGTGTGTTACACTCCAAGGTGTTCCCCAGGTTGCCTTTCCTGAGCTTCTATCTTCAGGCTCTCATTAAATTGTGGTTAAATGGAACAACTGCATTTGGCGTACTAGTTGGTTTGGGGCCTACTATCGGTGTCTGCCACTCCTTGCTGTTCTCCTGGTTTCCTGTCCTGAAATTCCATTTTCAGGCTCTCGTTAAGTAGTTGTTTATGTTAGACTGCATTTGGCCTACTAGTTGGGTTGGGGCCTACTATCGGTGTCTGCCACTCCTTGCTGTTCTCCTCCACTGAACAAAGCTGTGCCGCCTGTTTACTACGGTTGCCAATTTTGAACTGCATTTCGACTACTTACTGATTTGGCCCTACTCTCTGTGTCAGCCTCTCATTCCAGTTGTCCTCCACTGCAATGCCCCCTGGTTATTCCTGTGTTACCAATTTTGAACTGCATTTAGCCCACTTTATTCTTTGGGCCTATATCTGTGTTTCCACTTTATCGTGCCCATTGCCCAGCCAGTGATAGATGAGTCTGCTGGTACATTGACCCATAACGCAACATTCCCCGTGCATGCTACACAACAACATTGTGACCCTGCTGAAAGTCAGGTTGCTCTTCCCGCATACCATACCACCTTACACGGGGACAAAGAGGAAGGTGCAGATGAAAGTGCAGGTTCCTTCATCAGGTGGGGGGAGGAATACTAGTTGGCGACGTCACTGGCACAGGGCCTCTCATAGTACGCAAAAGTGTTGCTGCCGGTGGGAGGCGCCCCCGCCGTGCAAACACACCGCTGTACTTTGAGGGGCCCTGTGCCAGTGCCAATGCCAACAAGTGGGCCCCCCCTGCTTGCTCAGGATCACAGCACTTGCAAAGTTGAAATACTTACCTCTCCCTGCTCCACTGCCGTGACGTGGTCCAGATTTCCTGGGCCCACTAATTACTTGAACCAGCCCTACCCCACACAACTTTAGCCAAATGACCCCCAATTTCAAATGCCTTCCAATTGTTATAAGGTAAATTATGCTTGACAAGCTTCATTAAGAAGAATGGATGGTTTTGACATTAAAATGGGCACTCTAGGTGTTTTCCTGGCCCCCACTCACTGCCGACTATGCTGCCCCATTGACTTGCATTGGGTTTCGTGTTTCGGTCGATCCCGACTTTTCGCCATAATCGGCCGATTTCACTCGACCCGACTTTTGAGATAGTCGGGTTTCGCGAAACCCGGCTCGACTCTAAAAAGGTCAAGGTCGCTCAACTCTACTGTTTACTACGTCGCTGTGCAATATACTACGTGGCTCTGTGCTGTATACTACATCACTGGGCAATATACTACGTCACTGGGCAATATACTACATAACTGGGCAATATATTACGTGGCTGGGCAATATACTACGTGACTGGGAAATATACTACGTGGCTTGGCAATATACTACGTGGCTGGGCAATAAACTACGTGGCTGGGCAATAAACTACGTGGCTGGGAAATATACTCCGAGGCTGGGCAATATACTGTGTGGCTGGGCAATATACTACGTGGCTGGGAAATATACTATGTGGCTGGGCAATATAGTATGTGGCTGGGCAATATACTACGTCACTGGGCAATATACTACGTGACTGTGCAATATACTATGTGGCTGGGCAAAATACTCCGAGGCTGGGCAATATACTGTGTGGCTGGGCAATATACTAGGTGACTGGGCAATATACTACGTGACTGGGCAATATACTACATCACTGGGCAATATACTACGTAGCTGGGCAATATAGTACGTGACTGGGCAATATACTACGTGGCTGGGCAATATACTACATGGCTGTGCAATATACTATGTGGCTGGGCAATATACTACGTGGACTGTGCAATATACTATATGGACATGCATGTTCTGATGCGTTAGAATCAGGCCACCATCTAGTATACTGTATATATATATACTAGATAGTGGCCCGATTCTAACGTATTGGGTATTCTAGAATATGAGGTAGTATATAGCACAGGCTACGTACTATATTGCACAGTGACGTAGTATACAACACAACCGACGTAGTATATAACATAGCTACGTAGTATGTAGCAGAGCTATGTAGTATATAACACAGCCACATAATATGCGTGGTTAAAAAAGACTTAAAATAAAAAATAAACATATACTCACCTTCCGAAGGCTACTTGAAGTCCTGGCGCCTGTGTGCAGTGCACGTGGCAGCTTTCGGTCCCAAGGTTGGTATGAGCACAGGACCTGTGATGACATCACGGTCACATGACCGTGACATCATGGCAGGTCCTTCTCGCATAGCATCCTTAGCATCGGAACCTGCCGCTTGCACTGCCGAGGACAGCGCGCCACGTTGGAGGGTGAGAATAACTTTTTTTTTTATTATTATTATTTGGCACATTAGATGTTTTTACTATTGATGCTGCATATGCAGCATCAATAGTAAAAAGTTGGTCACACAGGGTTAATAGCGTTACCCCGCTATCCGTTAAGCTGGCATTAACCCTGTGTGAGCGCTCAGCGCTGACTGCAGGGCAGAAAAACCAGCCATTTCGCTGCCAGACTATGGCCATCACTGATTGGTTGTGGCAATGGTCGTGGGCGTTTTGCCACGACCAATCAGCGACTTGGATTTCCATGACAGACAAGGGCTGCGACCAATGAATATCCGTGACAGACAGACAGACGGAAGTGACCATTAAACAATTATATAGTGGATATATATATACAGTGCATTTTTTAACTTTTAAAAATTGCAAAGAGGAAAATGTGCCATTTCAGTGCTGAGATCTCATCTCCCGAGATCTTGGTGCCAATATCTCCATCTGCGCATGCGTCGCTCCCGGTGACCATTTTCCCGGTGTCCACCACACAGGAAACCATGGAACTGCAGGGGCTCTGGCCTTTTACAAAAATGTTGGCAGGGCCACCACTGCATCGGAGACCCCAGCAGCAGCACCAGAGACCCCCGCAGCAGCACCAGAGACCCAAAGCAGCAACGGACACCTAAAGCAGCATTGGATACCCACAGCGGCACGCCGCATATCAGAGCACCCCCTCATCCCAGCCTGCGGCCTGCAGCATCACCCCACTCCTGCCTCCTCCTGCAGTGACCCTGGGACCCCACTTCACCACAGCCACCACCCCTGGTAAGCAATAAGATGCATGGATTATAAGAAGCACCACCATTTTATTAAAAATATTTTTTTTCCTATTGTTCTCCTCAGAATTTGGGGTGCATTTTATAATCCGGAACGTCTTATAATCCAAAAAAAACAGTGTATATATTGTGTCTAAAATACAAAGGAAATGCATCATCTTCAACTTTAAGCCTTTTAGAGATCATTTCATCTTCAATTTGCCTAACTGTTCACCATAACAGTATTTTTGACCATGGATGCCCAAACATTTACATGCCACTGTAGCAACTTCCAAACTCATATTCTAGAGGGTCTCTTGGGGTTTCATGATGCTTCTCACTGTTTTTTTCATGGGCTGTAATGTATGGGCTTACGTCTACTGGTTCACATTGTTTTATAAATATCATTATTACCTTTCAGTGTTTTTTTGACTAAGGGGACAAGAAAAAATAATATTTAACAAGTGTTTTATGGGCATTGACTGTAGTGAAATACTGTGGCAGCTCCATGTATAGGATTAAACACAAAAAGTGAATATTTTTAGGAAAAAAATGCATGTTTTCCATGAATATACTGTTTTATTTATTATCGTCTTTTTTATGCATATTAGGGATTTTTGCAAAATAAAATAAAATATAAATACCAGCGCTTCTGTTACAAAAAGGTTGTAATCGGTAAAACAAAGCTGCATCGGTAAAACAAAGCTGCATCGGCTAAAGACACAATCTGCCCCTGCGCTTGTTATACTATAGGAATGCAAAAACTTACAGCCTTGCACTATGGTACCATTATGAATCTAGGTAGCAAAATTACAAAACTCACCTGGAGATATGTGGCTAAAATGATCCTGCTCGCCTTTGAAGATAAGATGTACTGTATTTCTATTTGCATTCTTATAGGAATTTTTTGTGTTTTGACTGGGCCCTTTTGCAGGGCTTGGCACAAAATCTGTTCCTAAAAAAAATATTGGCTTACAAGACTACTATTTTTAACTACTATTTTATTTAATATCATCCTTATTTTTTTTTACTAATGTTAAGAGTTTTTGGGAATTGACTTGTGTGAATTCCCTGGGTAGGCTCATGTGCAGAATTGGGTCTCTTAAACAGGGCTGGGACAAAAAAGAAATTAATATTTGTTTTAAAAAAAAAATCATGGCTTCCATGACATCTATTTATCAAATATCATCATTTTTAGGGAATAGTAGGTTTTTTGGAATTGAGTACTAATGTGAATTCCCTCAGTAGGCCATTGTACAAGAGCGGGTCCTTGTGCAGTGCTAGACACAAAAGGTTAAGTTAAAATAAACAAATATTTATTTTTGTCATTAACTTTATGATTACCATAATTCTCTTTTTTTAGCAACTATGAGGATTTTTAGTGCTTTGATTGGTATTAATTCTCCAGGTAGGCTTCTGCAAAGGCTTGGGCTCATGACCAGGACTGGTAACATTACAGGTTTGGTGTAGTGTGTTACTTTTTGTGACTAGCTCACTTCGCTAGAGAGGGTAAAGAAACAAGGAATCAAACCTTGACTCTATGGTAGCTATATTCTTGACACCATGGGAGACACAGAAAACAAGATACAAAGTTGAAAGTGCAGACAGTGACACCCCAAATGGATGGTCATCGACAAATCTTATGCACTGATTGCAAAGTTTTGAAAATGCATGGTCCTATCAGGTTTGGCCTGAACTACAGTCCTAAGCAGGGGAATTCTTGATTGGCCCTTGCACATAAAATTTTGTTGCTTTCTTAGGGTATGTGCACACATTGCAGATTTGGCTGCGGATCCGCAATGGATTTGGCCCTGCGGATTCGCAGCAGTTTTCCATGCGGTGTACAGTACCATGTAAACCTATGAAAAACAAAATCCGCAGTGCACATGCTGCAGAAAATTCAGCACGCAAAGTTCCGCTCAGAAACGCAGCGGTTTATTTTCCGCAGCATGTCAATTCTTTGTGCGAATTCCACAGCGTTTTACATCTATTCTTTTACACCTGTTCTTTTATTGGAATCCGCAGGTATAAAAAGTAGGCAAAATCCACACAAAATCAGCACAAAATCTGCAGAAAACCTGCACACAGGTCATTTTACCTGCGGATTCTGCAGAATCCGCGTGGAAAAATCCGCAATGGAATCACAGACTGACAAGACCTGGCCATTAAGGGGTTAGACACAGAATTTTATTTCTGGGAGGTACAGTTAGATCCATATATATTTGGACAGAGACAACATTTTTCTAATTTTGGTTATAGACATTACCACAATGAATTTTAATCAAAACAATTCAGATGCAGTTGAAGTTCAGACTTTCAGCTTTCATTTGAGGGTATCCACATTAAAATTGGATGAAGGGTTTAGGCGTTTCAGCTCCTTAACATGTGCCACCCTGTTTTTAAAGGGACCAAAAGTAATTGGACAGATTCAATAATTTTAAATAAAATGGTCATTTTTAGTACTTGGTTGAAAACCCTTTGTTGGCAATGACTGCCTGAAGTCTTGAACTCACCAGATACAGTGTTTCCTCCTTTTTGATGCTCTGCCAGGCCTTCACTGCGGTGGTTTTCAGTTGCTGTTTGTTTGTGGGCCTTTCTGTCTGAAGTTTAGTTTTTAACAAGTGAAATGCATGCTCAATTGGGTTGAGATCAGGTGACTGACTTGGCCATTCAAGAATATTCCACTTCTTTGCTGTAATAAACTCCTGGGTTGCTTTGGCTTTATGTTTTGGGTCATTGTCCATCTGTAGTATGAAACGACGATGAATCAGTTTGGCTGCATTTGGCTGGATCTGAGCACACAGTATGTCTCCGAATACCTCAGAATTCATTCGGCTGCTTCTGTCCTGTGTCACATCATCAATAAACACTAGTGATTCAGTGCTACTGGCAGCCATGCATGCCCAAGCCATCACACTGCCTCCGCCATGTTTTACAGATGGTGTGGTATGCTTTGGATCATGAGCTGTACCACGCCTTCGCTATACTTTTCTCTTTCCATCATTCTGGTAGAGGTTGATCTTGGTTTCATCTGTCCAAAGAATGTTCTTCCAGAACTGTGCTGGCTTTTTTAGATGTTTTTTTAGCAAAGTCCAGTCTAGCCTTTTTATTCTTGATGCTTATTAGTGGCTTGCACCGTGCAGTGAACCCTCTGTATTTACTTTCATGCAGTCTTCTCTTTATGGTAGATTTGGATATTGATACGCCGACCTCCTGGAGAGTGTTGTTCATTTGGTTGGCTGTTGTGAAGGGGTTTCTCTTGACCATGGAGATTATTCTACGATCATCCACCACTGTTGTCTTCCGTGGGCGCCCAGGTTTTTTTGCATTGATGAGTTCACCAGTGCTTTCTTTCTTTCTCAGGATGTACCAAACTGTAGATTTTGCCACTCCTAGTATTGTAGCAATTTCTCGGATGAGTTTTTTTCTGTTTTCGCAGCTTAAGGATGGCTTGTTTCACCTGCATGGAGAGCTCCTTTGACCGCATGTTTACTTCACAGCAATGCCTTCCAAATGCAAGCACCACACCTCAAATCAACTCCAGGCCTTTTATCTGCCTAATTGAGAATGACATAATGAAGGGATTGCCCACACCTGTCCATGAAATAGCCTTGGAGTCAATTGTCCAATTACTTTTGGTCCCTTTAAAAACAGGATGGCACATGTTAAGGAGCTGAAACTCCTAAACCCTTCATACAATTTTAATGTGGATACCCTCAAATGAAAGCTAAAAGTCTGAACATCAACTGCATCTTAATTGGTTTGTTTAAAATTCATTGTGGTAATGTCTATAACCAAAATTAGAAAAATGTTGTCTCTGTCCAAATATATATGGACCTAACTGTATTAGTGAGACAGATAATAAGTTTAGCAGCAATTTGTCAAACTTTCAATAATTTTTGAAAAACTTCATTTTCATTTCATTGATCAATGCAATTTCCAAGTTGCTTCAAGAGATCAATATATTAAACCCCCCCTGAAAAATCAACCTAGTGTATAAAGTGAAAGTATTCAAGATGGCATTTAGGCCTCGTTCAGAAATCTGTTTTTCACATGTTCTATCTGTGTGTTTTTTATAGATAGACCTTCCACATCCATTATAATCTATTGAGATGTTCACATGTCCATATTATTTGGAGACTGCATACCTGCAAAAAAAAAAAACATCACGGAGATGTTCATTTTTGATGCAAGTCAAGAATTAAAATTACCCATACAAGTCAATGTGGCACCCCTAGGGGTATTTGCCACAAAAATAGTTACTGACAGTAAGTACAAATACTAAAATAGCAAGACTGCACTACCACCTCCGGCCAGAAGGGGGAGCTCCAGAGACTCCCCTTGATCCATTCTGGTCTGAGAGAAGAAATGGCAGTTGGGCTAAGGAGCTGAAAGTGAGAGGTCATACAGTTGAATATCTAACAGCCCTGTGACTGTTACCAGGCCTAAATCACCGGCCTGAGGAGAAGAGGGATAGAGAAAAAGGACATTGTGAGAACCGGGTAGCATTAATCACTACCCAGAACAGGCGCAAAGACGGATACTGGATCCGTGGCTGTATTCATTATATATAATACAGCAACCGGAAAAACGTGAGGTGATATCAGCTTCACTAGGGCCGGACGCAGCAACAGACACAGAGTTCAGCGGTACTCCCAGAGGGGGTAAACCGATAAAAGGACTCGGGTTGCCCGTCGAACCAGGACCCGGAGGGGACAGATTGGGCCGGCAGCCAGTTCACATACAGCAGCAGGGCCACACAGAAATTGCGCACAATAAGAGGCGAAGACCCCGGCAGGGTCAAAGTAACTCAGAGTTCCCATACAGACTCCGGTGACAGGACTGGTTGTAAATCCTTTTATGTCAAAGTAAACTGGTTAAACGTTTCAGTGCCTCAGTCTTTCATTTGGACAATAGCCATCTATCCAGGATCGGGATCGTCACCGCTGGGAGAACCTGCTGCTGATCAAGTAAGTGCCTGTCCCCTCATGATACCCCTTACACTGTGCATTGCCTGAGGCCACAGCACCGGGTCAAGCCACCCGTGACATCCCCCTCAAGAGACAGACTCCATTGGTCCGGTGCTGTGTATCCCGGTCTCCTGGGCGTCACAATTGGCGTCACGAACAGGATCTAGCCAGCCCGTATACCGGGTATTGTGTGCCGTGATTGGAGCCCAAAACTGTGAAAACTGGGATGAAAAATCTTGAAAATTGACTTTTGTTAAAGAAAAATCCATTCCCCATTGAAAACTATTGAAAGTGACTTTTCCCCATTGGTTATAATGGAGTAAAGATGGCCGCCATCCCCTGAGGTAATCACCTCATAACCGTTAGGCACGAGAGTGTTAATTGAGCTACGCCATTACCTGAGCCCCAGTCTAACTGAAAAACTTCAGAATCCACCATTACAGAGCGCGGTGGGTGAGAGCAGCAGGGGGCGTGTCATTGTGGGCGGCACCAAGCTGAGCGCTCTGACATCAGAGCAAGGGGAAAATCGATCCTGCTGCACAGCGGAACGAATCTACACTATCCCGACGGAAGCGGAGGACCGGAAGGGTCCGGATTAACTAAGGGGGCACAGTATGTCGCAGCACGGAGACGCCGCAGCACCCGGCAACGTTAATGCAGCTGAAAGACAGAGTGTCAATAGAGAGTCCGGCAGCGCAGCGGTGCAAGGAGTGGCGCCCATCATGCCGGTGCTGATGCCATATACCCCGGGTGGCCCATGGCTTCCAATGTATGAAGGTGAGCCTAATACCCTTGACGATTTCAGAGAAAAGATGCTGGCCCATTTTGACATGTTCCCTGTGGGTGAAGTTCAGCGTGTTAGTCTCCTGATGATGCAGTTAAGTGGCCATGCTAAGCGAGAAGTCACAGCATGGGCAGCTGATCTAAAAGGCACTGTTGAACGCATATTTGCTGGATTAAAAGCTACATTTGAAACCACGGCCAGCAGCAAAGCTAAAATACGATTCTTTCATTGCAAACAAAAAGCTAATGAGGGCGTGAGAGACTTTGCCTTAAACCTGCAGGAAGCCCTTAAATCACTTACACTGGCTGAACCCATTTTTAACACCGGAGCGGATAAACTGCTAAGAGATCAATTTATTGAGGGACTCTACACCCCTTCTCACCGGGGGCATGTGAGCATGCTTGTTTTTAAGAACCCTGAATTGACATTTGCCCAATGAAAGGAGAGCGCTATACGTCTCCAGCTGGCAGAGGCACCTCGGGATCAGGATCCTGCGCAACCCATGGCAGAGGCACCTCAACAACAGGGAGTGCCAGTGACATCAGCTATGTCTGGGGCCATTGCTAAACCCCTGGGGCCCAGTACTAATGAGGCTCTTCAACAAAAGCTTGACTCTTTAGCTGATGTTGTTGCTTCAATGGCTAAAACCATGCAGGAGATGAGAGGACACAAGATGGAGTTGGCAAACTGTAGAGAGGATGTTCCATGGATGAGACCCCGGAGATACCCGACATGGAGAGGACGACCCCGCGACCGCTACCAACCGGATGGACAGCCCATTTGCCGCCGTTGCCAGCAGCCGGGCCACTTTGCACGAGATTGTGATTTAAACTGGAATCCCCTGGGAATGCGGGCCGCTTCGCAGGAATGAACTTTCAAGGCCCAACACCCTGGCACGACAGGTACATCGGAGGACGACCCATTATCCCTATCGTGCTGGACGGAATTCCCCTCAACGCTTTGCTGGACACAGGTTCCCAGATTTCATCTATACCGTATATCCTTTATAAGAGGTACTGGGCTGATGCAGATATTGATAAAGGGCCCTCTGATGTTGAACTAGATATATGGGCCAGTAATGGTAAGTTGGTACCGAAACTAGGATTCAGGGAGATGACCATAAAGATTGGTAAAGTAGAACTGAAGAAACAGGGTATAATTGTTGTTGATGTTGACCGGCGGAACTGTGAACCAACTGTATTGATAGGAATGAATGTGTTAGAGAACTGCTTTTCCGAAGTCATTTCTGTCTTACAGCAAATTGCTGAAACTGCCCAATCCTGCCGGCAGAGAGTTCTCCGGAGGGAAATAAAAGTATTGATGTTAAGGCAACAGGTAGAAGTTGCAGGTGGAGAAATCGGCAGTGTGAGGGTAAGTGATCCAACGTCTATTGTAATCCCACCAAAAACAGAAATGCTGGTATGGTGTAGAGCAGCCATTGGTACTAAGGGACGAGATTATCAAGCCTTAATAGAACCAGTGTACACCGACAGCAGGCCCACTATACTCACAGCACGAGGGATAGTCGAGGTACACCGGGGACGAGTGCCGGTACGACTTTTGAACTGTGGAGAGGAAGAGGTCACTTTGCCAAGGTATGCTACAATGGCAAAGCTATATACTGTTGACAACAATGCCATCACAACCATTGAGCCCTTAGAACCAACCTGTCAGGTGGAAGGCAATGGCTCAGATGGAGAAATGGAGGATTGGTGCCAACAGCTACACGTGGGCATAAATTCAACACCTACCCATCAAAAACAAGGGGTGTATAGGCTAGTGACGGAATATGAACAAGTCTTCAGTAAACACCCATTGGACTTTGGACGGATAGAAGGGGTAGAACACACAATCCCCACAGGTGACCATCCCCCAATAAAAGAAAGATATAGACCCATACCGCCCGCTCACTATCAATGTGCAAAAGATATGCTGAGGGAAATGAAACAAGCCGGGGTAATAAGAGACAGCTGTAGCCCCTGGGCGGCCCCTCTAGTGATTGTCAAAAAAAAGGACGGAACCATGAGAATGTGCGTAGACTACCGGAAGATTAATAACATCACCCATAAAGACGCCTACCCCTTGCCTAGGATAGAAGAGTCCTTAACTGCTTTGAAATCTGCTAATTATTTTTCCACCTTAGACTTAACAAGCGGGTATTGGCAAGTCCCTGTGGCTGAGAGAGATAAGGAAAAGACGGCATTCACCACACCAATGGGTCTATGTGAATTTAATTGCATGCCGTTCGGACTCTGCAACGCATCCGGTACCTTCCAGCGGCTGATGGAATGCTGCCTCGGACACAAGAACTTCGAGACCGTCCTCCTGTACCTAGATGATGTGATCGTCTACTCAAAGACTTACGAACAACACTTAATAGACCTGGCAGAAGTGTTCGAAGCCTTATCCAGGTATAGCAGGAAAGTCAAGCCATCCAAATGTCACCTTCTCAAGCCAAAGGTACAGTACCTGGGACACATCGTGAGTTCGGAGGGAGTAGCACCAGATCCCGAGAAAATAAGCGCCATAAGGGATTGGCCAAGACCTACCAGCGCAAAAGAAGTGAGACAATTCCTGGGATTGGTGGGTTACTATCGCAGATTTATAAAAGGATTTACCAAGTTGGCAGCACCCTTGCAAGACACCTTGGTAGGGCAGACGAAGAAACCTTCAAACCGAAACCCTCCTTTTCAGTGGAACGACGAAAGGGAAGACTCCTTTGAACAACTAAAGAAGGCACTAACCGGAGAAGAGGTTCTGGCATACCCAGATTACCATCAACCTTTCATCCTCTACACCGATGCCAGTAATGTGGGACTAGGAGCGGTGCTGTCACAAAAGCAAGAAGGTCGGGAGAAAGTCATCGCCTTTGCAAGTAGAAAGCTCCGGCCTACTGAAAGAAATTCAGAAAATTACAGCTCCTTCAAATTGGAACTACTGGCAGTAGTTTGGGCTGTGACGGAGCGTTTCAAACACTATCTGGCCGCTGCAGAATTTATTGTCTATACTGACAACAATCCGTTGACCCACCTGGACACAGCCAAATTAGGTGCGTTAGAACAGCGATGGATAGCCCGGTTATCTAATTACAACTTCATAATCAAGTATCGAGCAGGTCGCAAGAATGGAAATGCCGATGCCCTATCCCGGATGCCACACTTGAGAGATGTAGAAGAGGAAACGGGGGAGCTTGAAGAAATTGAACTACCAGCTTTCCATCGTCCCAAGGCAAAACATCATCAGTCAAGTACCTATCAGAAACAACAAGAGGTGAATTTTAATCCGTTAGCACACCATAGATGGGCTGACACCCAAGACAGCAATCCGGCTGTGAAGTTGGTGAAGGAACTGTTGACTGAGCAAAGTGCATATACCGATGAGGATGCCCCAGAAGAGACGCATCAACTCTGGAAAGAGAGAGGCAAAATGTTCCTGTATCAAGGGAAGCTCTGTAGAAGATACACCAATCCGAAAACACATGAATTGGTTTGGCAGATTATTGTGCCTAAACAAGATGTGAAGATGGTCCTAGAAGCTTACCATAATGGTGCTGGTCACTTCGGTTGGAAAAAGTTAGAAGTACTTCTAAGAGAAAGATTTTATTGGGTCGGGATGAGAAAATCAATCGAACAGTGGTGCAGAAATTGTGGCCCGTGCAACCTCAGAAGAAATGATCAAAAGAACCAAAGAGCACCACTGCAGCCCATAATCACCAAACAACCACTTGAACTTGTAGCCATGGACCACGTGAAGTTGACACCAAGCCGGTCCGGCTATGTCTATGCCTTGACCATCGTGGACCATTATTCACGTTTCTTGGTAGTAGTACCCGTAAAAGATCTGACAGCAAAAACAGCAGCCAAAGCGTTCCAAACGTACTTTTGTAGACCCCATGGCTATCCGGAACAGGTTCTCACCGACCAAGGTACAGCCTTTGAATCAGAGATCTTCAGAGAATTCTGTAATATGTATGGTTGCAAAAAGATCCGGACGACGGCCTATCATCCACAAACAAACGGCTTATGCGAGAAGATGAACCATATTGTAATAGACCTACTAAAGACTTTACCTGAGACAGAAAGGAATCAATGGCCAGAGAAATTGCCTGACTTGGTGGATCTGTATAATCATGTCCCGGTGAGCTCCACCAACTGCACCCCAGCTTACCTTATGCGTGCAAGACCCGGCCAATTACCAATCGATCTAGAAATGGGAATTCTGAAACCAGACGCAGAAGTTCAAGACTCCAATTGGGATATCATACGGCAAAAGCAGTATCGCCAAGTGCAAGAGAGTGTGGAAAGAAGCCTTCAGCAAACTAGAGAAAGACAAGAGCGAACTTTCAACCAGAATGCTCTAGCGACCCCATTAAGACCGGGTGACCAAGTGCTCAAGAGAAATCGTCGAACCAATAAACTGGACAATCAGTGGGAGGCCGTACCCTACACAGTTTTACCAACAAGAGTGGATAATCCTAAAATGTGTCTCATTAGCAAAAATGGAGGCTTAACATCTGTACTAGTGTCAAGAGACAATCTTAAATTATGTCCGGAAGCATTGAAAGAGCCAGACGTTGTCCAGCCAGAACCAGAAGTTATTCAACCCATACAGGTTCAACCAGTAAAGGAAAAAGAAGAGGAAGTGTATCACACCTGTATAGGAGACTTTCCCAAAACCCTACTAACATACCATGGTGCAGTAGTGGTTCCCATGGTGGCCTTTTACCCAACACCGAACCCAATACCAGAAGTCCCAAGACAGGAAGAGGCTGACCCCGTACTACAGGAGGTTCCAGGCCAGGAAGAACAGATTCCTGGTCAGAGTAATCCCATTCACGGTGGACTTGCCAACTCCATAGTCGTGGAATTATCTTTAGCAGAGCGGGCAGATACTACATCCGCAGTAGACAGTAGTACACCACATGAAGAGACACCGCTATTACGTAGATCACATCGTAGTACCCAGGGTCAATTACCGGCCAGGTATGCAGATTACCAACTATAAAGCTCATAATGTGAATTGTATATATGTTATGCCGTATATAGTTAAACAGAAAATGTAGTATAGTCATTGTTATCAGTCTGCAACGTTTAAGCCCAGTGCCTACAGAGACTTGTCTGTATGAACTTATTGCATATTCTTGAACTTTTTATCAGCCCGGAGGCACTAAATCAAAGCTCCGGAAAGACTGCTTTTTGAACTTTGCTTTTTGCTCTTTTTGAACTTTCTTTAGACTTTATATTGATAACTCCGTTGGAAAAATGGAACTAAATTCCTGGACACTAAGTACAGTGCCTTTCCTAATACCTTCAAGTATAGAACTGTATTAATGGACGCTATTTGAAGTGACTTTTTACAGAACTCTATTTTTGTTTCCTTGAGTGGTTTTTGTAACTTTTCATTTTTAAGACTCTGTACATATTAATTGTTATTTCAAAATGTTATTGTCCCACAGTCCCGGAGTACTGTTCTTAACTAAGGGGGAATGTGGCACCCCTAGGGGTATTTGCCACAAAAATAGTTACTGACAGTAAGTACAAATACTAAAATAGCAAGACTGCACTACCACCTCCGGCCAGAAGGGGGAGCTCCAGAGACTCCCCTTGATCCATTCTGGTCTGAGAGAAGAAATGGCAGTTGGGCTAAGGAGCTGAAAGTGAGAGGTCATACAGTTGAATCTCTAACAGCCCTGTGACTGTTACCAGGCCTAAATCACCGGCCTGAGGAGAAGAGGGATAGAGAAAAAGGACATTGTGAGAACCGGGTAGCATTAATCACTACCCAGAACAGGCGCAAAGACGGATACCGGATCCGTGGCTGTATTCATTATATATAATACAGCAACCGGAAAAACGTGAGGTGATATCAGCTTCACTAGGGCCGGACGCAGCAACAGACACAGAGTTCAGCGGTACTCCCAGAGGGGGTAAACCGATAAAAGGACTCGGGTTGCCCGTCGAACCAGGACCCGGAGGGGACAGATTGGGCCGGCAGCCAGTTCACATACAGCAGCAGGGCCACACAGAAATTGCGCACAATAAGAGGCGAAGACCCCGGCAGGGTCAAAGTAACTCAGAGTTCCCATACAGACTCCGGTGACAGGACTGGTTGTAAATCCTTTTATGTCAAAGTAAACTGGTTAAACGTTTCAGTGCCTCAGTCTTTCATTTGGACAATAGCCATCTATCCAGGATCGGGATCGTCACCGCTGGGAGAACCTGCTGCTGATCAAGTAAGTGCCTGTCCCCTCATGATACCCCTTACACTGTGCATTGCCTGAGGCCACAGCACCGGGTCAAGCCACCCGTGACATCCCCCTCAAGAGACAGACTCCATTGGTCCGGTGCTGTGTATCCCGGTCTCCTGGGCGTCACATCTACATGTCCGGGAACTCACAGACATCACATAAAAGTCATCAGTGTGCAGTCCGTGTGCTGTCTGTGAATAACAGAAGCTTTGTAATGTATTTTTTTATATGTAGGTAAATAAATTTATTTTGTGCAGGCAATCCAAAAATAAAGAAACACTTTGGTCCTACAATGACATTCATCAGTCAGACAGAGTTAATGTGCACAGGGTTACAGGCAGAAACGACCACTCAGGATACGCAGCACATGTGCTATTAAAAACTATCCCCCAACATTTTAGGAATCATCATAATTGTGAACCCAAGTTTCTCAAGATTAGGGGCATCAATATTATTCACGCTGGGGTCAGGGGTGTTAACATCAGGAACCTCCTGGCTCAGCTTTAGGCCGGTTTCACACATCAGTGGCTCCGGTACGTGTGGTGACAGTTTCCTCACGTACTGGAGACACTGACACATGTAGACACGTTAAAATCAATGTGTCTCTGCACATGTCAGTGATTTTTGATTACCGTGTGTCTGTGTGCAAAACATGGAGACATGTCAGTGTTCGTGGGAGCGCACGGACCACACGGACCCATTAAAGTCAATGCTGTCCGTATGCCATCCGTGTGCTGTCCGTGTGCGTTTTTCCTGCCATAGGGTTAAAATTGTAAAAATTGTTGCAATACACGGACACGGACAGCACACGGACAGCACATTGACAGCACACGGACCCTAAAAACATACTCACGGACATCACACGGATCCCACACGGATGGCCTACGTGAACACACGGATACACGGACACGAATAACTCCGGTACCGTTTTCTCTGGTACCGGAAATATCTGGACGTGTGAGACTGGCCTTAGGCAAAATGGATCGGTACATTAGATACAATGACCCTGAAAGGCTTGAACAAATCCCTTAGCTTCCCATCATTCCTGTAGATGCTAGCTGGTTCTCTTCTTTTTGTCCTCACTATTCTTCCTCCTTATTGTGTCTATCCCAAAATGGTATAATTAAAAACGTTAGATCAGTGTGCAAAAATTAAACCCTCACCCAGACCCTCAAAAATAGAGACACTATAGGTCTCAGAAAATGGCGCTTTTTTTCCCTACAATCTTTGGACTTTTTTTTTACCACTTAAATAAGAAAGAACCTATACAAGCTTGGTATCTACAAACTCATAATGACCTGGAGAATCACAATGGAAGTTCAGTTTTAGCATTTAGCGAACATGGAAAAAGAAAACAATTGTGGAATTGCACTTTTTTTGCAATTTCACCAAACTTAGAATTTTTTTTCCCATTTTCCAGTACACAATATGTTAAAATCAATGGTGTCGTTCAAAACTACAACTCGTCCCACAAAAAACAAGCCCTCACACTACTACTGTATTGCCTAACAAACAGGCAATCCCAGCATGTGTTCCAGCTGTCTAACAGCCGCAAATCATGCAGCTGCGGGGACTCGAACATATTAGGCCGGCTTCACACTCAGCGTATGAAAATACGGTCCGTATATTACGGTCGTAATACGCTGAAAAGTCCCGAAAATAGTGGTCCGTAGCTCCTCCGTAGGCAGGGTGTTTCAGCGTTTTTTGCGCATGGCATCCTCCGTATGTAATCCGTATGTCATCCGTACTGTGTGTTTTTATCGCAGGCTTGCAAAACCGACATACGGATATACAAGGGATCCATGTGTTAAAAAAAAAAAAATATATATATATATACTGTATATATATATATATGTCAGTAGACACATATATGTATATATATTAATATTTCATCCAGCGCGATATAGCAGAAAGCCGGTAACATAGTAACATAGTAACATAGTTAGTAAGGCCGAAAAAAGACATTTGTCCATCCAGTTCAGCCTATATTCCATCATAATAAATCCCCAGATCTACGTCCTTCTACAGAACCTAATAATTGTATGATACAATATTGTTCTGCTCCAGGAAGACATCCAGGCCTCTCTTGAACCCCTCGACTGAGTTCGCCATCACCACCTCCTCAGGCAAGCAATTCCAGATTCTCACTGCCCTAACAGTAAAGAATCCTCTTCTATGTTGGTGGAAAAACCTTCTCTCCTCCAGACGCAAAGAATGCCCCCTTGTGCCCGTCACCTTCCTTGGTATAAACAGATCCTCAGCGAGATATTTGTATTGTCCCCTTATATACTTATACATGGTTATTAGATCGCCCCTCAGTCGTCTTTTTTCTAGACTAAATAATCCTAATTTCGCTAATCTATCTGAGTATTGTAGTTCTCCCATCCCCTTTATTAATTTTGTTGCCCTCCTTTGTACTCTCTCTAGTTCCATTATATCCTTCCTGAGCACCGGTGCCCAAAACTGGACACAGTACTCCATGTGCGGTCTAACTAGGGATTTGTACAGAGGCAGTATAATGCTCTCATCATGTGTATCCAGACCTCTTTTAATGCACCCCATGATCCTGTTTGCCTTGGCAGCTGCTGCCTGGCACTGGCTGCTCCAGGTAAGTTTATCATTAACTAGGATCCCCAAGTCCTTCTCCCTGTCAGATTTACCCAGTGGTTTCCCATTCAGTGTGTAATGGTGATATTGATTCCTTCTTCCCATGTGTATAACCTTACATTTATCATTGTTAAACCTCATCTGCCACCTTTCAGCCCAAGTTTCCAACTTATCCAGATCCATCTGTAGCAGAATACTATCTTCTCTTGTATTAACTGCTTTACATAGTTTTGTATCATCTGCAAATATCGATATTTTACTGTGTAAACCTTCTACCAGATCATTAATGAATATGTTGAAGAGAACAGGTCCCAATACTGACCCCTGCGGTACCCCACTGGTCACAGCGACCCAGTTAGAGACTATACCATTTATAACCACCCTCTGCTTTCTATCCCTTAGCCAGTTACTAACCCATTTACACACATTTTCCCCCAGACCAAGCATTCTCATTTTGTGTACCAACCTCTTGTGTGGCACGGTATCAAACGCTTTGGAAAAATCGAGATATACCACGTCCAATGACTCACCGTGGTCCAGCCTATAGCTTACCTCTTCATAAAAACTGATTAGATTGGTTTGACAGGAGCGATTTCTCATAAACCCATGCTGATATGGAGTTAAACAGTTATTCTCATTGAGATAATCCAGAATAACATCCCTCAGAAACCCTTCAAATATTTTACCAACAATAGAGGTTAGACTTACTGGCCTATAATTTCCAGGTTCACTTTTAGAGCCCTTTTTGAATATTGGCACCACATTTGCTATGTGCCAGTCCTGCGGAACAGACCCTGTCGCTATAGAGTCCCTAAAATAATTCAATTACCGGCTTTTGCTTTCTCCTTCCTAAACCCGACATGATATGAGACCTGGTTTACATACAGTAAACCATCTCATATCACCATTTTTTTTGCATATTCCACACCACTAATGTCAGTAGTGTGTCTATGCAAAATTTGGCCGTTTTAGCTAGTAAATTAAGGGGTTAAATGGCGGAAAAAATTGGCGTGGGCTCCCGCACAATTTTCTCCGCCAGAGTGGTAAAGCCAGTGACTGAGGGCAGATATTAATAGCCTGGAGAGGGTCCACGGTTATTGGCCCCCCCCTGGCTAAAAACATCTGCCCCCAGCCACCCCAGAAAAGGCACATCTGGAAGATGCGCCTATTCTGGCACTTGGCCACTCTCTTCCCATTCCCGTGTAGCGGTGGGATATGGGGTAATGAAGGGTTAATGCCACCTTGCTATTGTAAGGTGACATTAAGCCAGATTAATAATGGAGAGGCGTCAATTATGACACCTATCCATTATTAATCCAATACTTATAAAGGGTTAAAAAAATACACAAAAACAATATTAAACATTATTTTAATGAAATAAAAACAAAGGTTGTTTTAATATTTTATTGAACGCCCAATCCAATCACTGAAGACCCTCGTTCTGTAACAAAAAAAACATAATAAACCAACAATATCCATACCTTCCGCAGATCTGTAAAGTCCAACGATGTAAATCCATCTGAAGGGGTTAAAATATTTTGCAGACACGAGCTTTGCTAATGCAACATTGCTCATGTCTGCAAAACCCCGGAGAATGTAGGTAAAGTAGGTCAATGACCTATATTTACCTGCATTTGCAGTGAGGCGCCCTCTGCTGGTTGTTCCTAGATCGTGGGAACTTTCCTAGAAAGCTCCCTGGCTCGAGTTCATATGAGGACAACCAGCAGAGGGCGCCCTCTTATGATCTTGAGCCTGGGAGCTTTCTAGGAAAGTTCCCACGATCTACGAACAGCCAGCAGAGGGCGCCTCACTGCAAATGCAGGTAAATATAGGTCAATGACCTACTTTACCTACATTCTCCAGGGTTTTGCAGACATGAGCAACGTTGCATTAGCAAAGCTCGTGTCTGCAAAATATTTTAACCCCTTCAGATGGATTTACATTGTTGGACTTTACAGATCTGCGGAAGGTAAGGATATTGTTGGTTTATTATGTTTTTTTTGTTACAGAACGAGGGTCTTCAGTGATTGGATTGGGCGTTCAATAAAATATTAAAACAACCTTTGTTTTTATTTCATTAAAATAATGTTTAATATTGTTTGTGTATTTTTTTAACCCTTTACTAGTATTGGATTGATAATGGATAGGTGTCATAATTGACGCCTCTCCATTATTAATCTTGCTTAATGTCACCTTACAATAGCAAGGTGGCATTAACCCTTCATTACCCCATATCCCACCGCTACACGGGAATGGGAAGAGAGTGGCCAAGTGCCAGAATAGGCGCATCTTCCAGATGTGCCTTTTCTGGGGTGGCTGGGGGCAGATGTTTTTAGCCAGGGGGGGGGGGGCAATAACCGTGGACCCTCTCCAGGCTATTAATATCTGCCCTCAGTCACTGGCTTTACCACTCTGGCGGAGAAAATTATGCGGGAGCCCACGCCAATTTTTTCCGCCATTTAACCCCTTAATTTACTAGCTAGAACGGCCAAATTTTGCATAGACACACTACTAACATTAGTAGTGTGGAATATGCAAAAAAATGGTGATATGAGATGGTTTACTGTATGTAAACCAGGTCTCATATCATGTCGGGTTTAGGAAGGAGAAAGCAAAAGCCGGTAATTGAATTACCGGCTTTAAAGCTGTCTAGCGCTGGAAGAAATATTAATATATATATATATATATATATATGCGTGTCTCACTGACATATATATATATATATATATATATATATATATATATATACATATACCTATTCTATGTGTACACATGTATTCTACCTATTCTACTGTAAGCTGTCAGTGTGATTTTACTGTACACCGCAATGAATTGCCGGCTTTTCTCTCTAACAGCGCTGCGTATTTCTCGCAAGTCACACTGCTGGTCCGTGTGTGATCCGTATTTTTGGGGCTTCCATAGACTTTCATTGACGTTTAATTTGCGCAATATGGTGACAAACGCAGCATGCTGTGATTTTCTACGGCCGTAGAAAGCCGTATAATACGGATCAGTTTAATACGGCAGATAGGAGCAGGGGCATAGAGAATAATTGTGCCGTATGTTTTGCGAGTTTTACGGACGTAGTTTCTGCGCTCTTACGTCCGTAAAACTCGCAAGTGTGAAGCAGGCCTTACCTGAGCACGCCCAAGATACTTGGATAGCACCCGAGCATGCTCACATAATGCTATATCCGAGCACTCTTGCTCATCATTATTATGTAAAATTCGAGAAAAAATTAAATTCCACTTGAATAAACTCACTCATCTCTACTGGTAGCGTTATTCTCAAGTAGAAGCGCTATGCTCTGAGTTTTTGGTAGTCACCAGATCAGTAACAGTCAGATAAGAGTCGCTTTCTGCTGCAGTATCCATATGCCTGCAGATTCCGTGGAAAAAAATCAGGCTATATTCTTATCAAAAGCTTTTGGTCTTTAATGCACATGTCTATATTTTACATGGAACTAAGACATAAAGACTACATTTATGTGCTAACTACTAGTAGATTACCTTTAGTAGATCATATATAGAAATAGTTTCCATACATGAGGTAGAAAGCATAGATTTAAAGTGCCTCTTTTTTGTACAATCATAAAAAACTGCAGCAAATCCATATATTATGCAGAATAAAGCTATAAAATATTCCATATCACGTTTACAGTGCAATTACCAGATGTGGCTTAATAAAAAGGAACTAGAAATACCCCTGCAGGCTTTCAAGGAATGAGGTTTTCTGAAAAGTGAAAGAGAATCTTGCTGTAATCATCAGTTTTGTAACTAACCCTATTCAATTACACTATTCCCCAGTCCTCGCATACCCCTAGAATATACACAAAAGCAAAAATGAATGAAACCTTTGGAAGTGGCATTGGTATCGCAATACCTTTATAAAGAGCATGTGAGTATACAGTTTATTTTTGTATCATGCATTACATTAGGTTTTTTATTATATATATATGTATGTATATATATATATACATATATATATATATATATATATATATATATATATATATATATATATTATTGTTTATTTATACAGCACCATTAATTCCATGGTGCTGTACATGAGAAAGGGTTTACATACAGGGTTATATATATCATTTACAGTACACAAATTTACAATGACAGACTGGTACAGGGGGGAGAAGACCCTGCCCTTGCGTATATATATATATATATATATATATATATATATGTATATATATATATATATATATATATAATATTTAATGTATTTTTCCTTTCACTTTTTTGGATTGTGTCATGTATATATATATATATATGTATATATATATATATATATATATATATATATATATATACAGTCATGGCCAAAAGTATTGGCACCCCTGCAAGTCTGTCTGATAATACTCAGTTTCTTCCTGAAAATGATTGCAAACACAAATTCTTTGGTATTATTATCTTCATTTAATTTGTCTTAAATGAAAAAACACAAAAGAGAATGAAGCAAAAAGCAAAATATTGATCATTTCACACAAAACTCCAAAAATGGGCCAGACAAAAGTATTGGCATCCTCAGCCTAATACTTGGTTGCACAACCTTTAGCCAAAATAACGGCGACTAACCGCTTCCGGTAACCATCAATGAGTTTCTTACAATGCTCTACTGGAATTTTAGACCATTCTTCTTTGGCAAACTGCTCCAGGTCCCTGATATTTGAAGGGTGCCTTCTCCAAACTGCCATTTTTAGATCTCTCCACAGGTGTTCTATGGGATTCAGGTCTGGACTCATTGCTGGCCACCTTAGAAGTCTCCAGTGCTTTCTCTCAAACCATTTTCTAGTGCTTTTTGAAGTGTGTTTTAGGTCATTGTCCTGCTGGAAGACCCATGACCTCTGAGGGAGACCCAGCTTTCTCACACTGGGCCCTACATTATGCTGCAAAATTTGTTGATAGTCTTCAGACTTCATAATGCCATGCACACGGTCAAGCAGTCGAGTGCCAGAGGCAGCAAAGCAACCCCAAAACATCAGGGAACCTCTGCCGTGTTCGACTGTAGGGACCGTGTTCTTTTCTTTGAATGCCTCTTTTTTTTCTCCTGTAAAAATGTTGATGCCTTTGCCCAAAAAGCTCTACTTTTGTCTCATCTGACCAGAGAACATTCTTCCAAAACGTTTTAGGCTTTTTCAGGTAAGTCTTGGCAAACTCCAGCCTGGCTTTTTTATGTCTCGGGGTAAGAAGTGGGGTCTTCCTGGGTCTCCTACCATACAGTCCCTTTTCATTCAGACGCCGACGGATAGTACGGGTTGACACTGTTGTACCCTCGGACTGCAGGGCAGCTTGAACTTGTTTGCATGTTAGTCGAGGTTCTTTATCCAACATCCGCACAATCTTGCATTGAAATCTCTTGTCAATTTTTCTTTTTCATCCAAATCTAGGGAGGATAGCCACAGTGCCATGGGCTTTAAACTTCTTGATGACAGTGCGCACGGTAGACACAGGAGCATTCAGGTCTTTGGAGATGGACTTGTAGCCTTGAGATTGCTCATGCTTCCTCACAATTTGGTTTCTCAAGTCCTCAGACAGTTCTTTGGTCTTCTTTCTTTTCTCCATGCTCAATGTGGTACACACAACGACACAGGACAGAGGTTGAGTCAACTTTAATCCATGTCAACTGGCTGCAAGTGTGATTTAGTTATTGCCAACACCTGTTAGGTGCCACAGGTAAGTTACAGGTGCTGTTTAGGGTTGAGCGAAACGGGTCGGCCACTTTCAGAAGTCGCCGACTTTTGGCAAAGTCGGGTTTCATGAAACCCGACCCGACCCCTGTGTGGGGTCGGCCATGAAGTCGGCGATCTTCTGAATCTGGGATCGGAATTCCGATACCGATTCCCGATATGTTTAAGATATTGGGAATCGGTATCGGAATTCAGATTTAAGTGTAAAATAAAGAATTAAAATAAAAAATATCGCTATACTCACCCTCTGACGCGCCCTGGTACTAACTGGGAACCTTCCTTCCTTCGAATCAGCTGTGCAGGACTTTGCGGTGACGTCGCGGCTTGTGATTCGTTGCGCGGCCGCCCATGTGACCGCTCGCGTGACCAATCACAAGCCGCGACGTCGCCACGACGTCACGCAAGGTCCTGCAAGCGCTGATTCTTAGGAAGGAAGGCTGCCGGAAAGAAGCAGAGCGCGTCCGAGGGTGAGTATATACCTAATAGGAATATACTCACCCTCGGACGCGCCCTGCTTCTTTCCGGCAGCCTTCCTTCCTAAGAATCAGCGCTTGCAGGACCTTGCGTGTCGTCGCGGTGACGTCGCGGCTTGTGATTGGTCGCGCGAGCGTTCACATGGGCGACCGCGCGACCAATCACAAGCCGCGACGTCACCGCATAGTCCTGCACAGCTGATTCGAAGGAAGGAAGGTTCCCGGTTAGTACCAGGGCGCGTCAGAGGGTGAGTATAGCGATATTTTTTATTTTAATTCTTTATTTTACACTTAAATATGGATCGCAGGGCCTGAAGGAGAGTTTCCTCTCCTTCAGACCCTGGGAACCATTGGAAACCCAATGCACTGCATTGGGTTTCGAGTTTCGGCCGACCCCGACCCCGACTTTTTTATAGGATCGGCCGATTTCACTCGACCCGACTTTTGAAAAAGTCGGGTTTCGTGAAACCCGACCCGATCCTATAAAAGTAAAAGTCGCTCAACCCTAGTGCTGTTAATTACACAAATTAGAGAAGCATCACATGATTTTTCGAACAGTGCCAATACTTTTGTCCACCCCCTTTTTTATGTTTGGTGTGGAATTATATCCAATTTGGCTTTAGGACAATTCTTTTTGTGTTTTTTTTCATTTAAGACAAATTAAATTAAGATAATAATACCAAATAATTTGTGTTTGCACTCATTTTCAGGAAGAAAATGAGTATTATCTGACAGAATTGCAGTGGTGTCAATACTTTTGGCCATGACTGTATATATATATACATATATATATATATATATACATGTATATATATACACAGGTGCTATTTATTTTAGTTCTTCAAGAAAGAGTGAAACTCATATTATATAGAGTCATTACAAACAGGCTGATCTATGTCAAGTGTCTATTTTTGTTAATATTGATGATTATGGCTTACAGCCAATGAAAACCCAAAAGTCATTATCTCAGTAAATTAGAATACTTTAAAACATCAATTTGAAATATGATTATTATATCCGAAATGTTGGCCTACTGAAATGTACACTACCGTTCAAAAGTTTTGGGTCACTCAGACAATTTTGTGCTTTCCATGAAAACTAATACTTTTATTAATAAAATGAGTTGCCAAATTCATTGCAAATCTAGTCCAGACATTGACAAGGTTCGAAAAAAAGATTTTTATTTGAAATAATAATTTTCTCCTTCAGACTTTGCTTTCGTCAAAGAATGCCCCCTTTGCAGCAATTACAGCATTGCAGACCTTTGGCATTCTAGCAGTTAATTTGCAGAGGTAATCTGGAGAAATTTCACCCCATGCTTCCAGAAGCTCCTCCCACAAGTTGGTTTAGCTCACTTCTTGCGTACCATACGGTCAAGCTGCTCCCACAACAGCATAATGGGGTGATCTGGTGACTGCACTGGACACTTCATTACAGATAGAATACCAGCTGCCTGATTCTTCCCTAAATAGTTCTTGCATAATTTGGAGGTGTGCTTTGGGTCATTGTCCTGTTGTAGGATGAAATTGGCTCCAATCAAGTGCTGCAGTGAGGCCTCCCACATCTCTTTCTACTCTGGTTAGAGCCTGTTTGTGCTCTCCTCTGAAGGGAGTAGTACACACCGTTGAAGGAAATCTTCAGTTTCTTGGCAATTTCTCACATGGAATAGCCTTCATTTCTAAGAACAAGAATAAACTGTCGAGTTTTACATGAAAGTTCTTTTTTCTGGCCATTTTGAGACTTTAATGGAACTAACAAATGTAATGCTCCTGATTCTCAACTAGCTGAAAGGAAGGTCAGGTTTATAGGTTCTCTAATCAGCCAAACTGTTTTCAGCTGTGCTAACATACTTGTACACGGGTTTTAAAGAGTATTCTAACTATCCATTAACCTTCTTACACAGTTAGCAAACGCAAAGTACCATAAGAACACTGAAGTGATGGCTGTTGGAAATGGGCCTCTATACTCCTATGAAGATATTGCATTACAAACCAGACGTTTTTAGCTAGAATAGTCATTTACCACATTAACAGTGTATAGAGTGTATTTCTGAATCAATTTTTGTTAGCTTCATTAGAAAAAACTGTGCTTCTTTCAAAAATAAGGACATTTCTAAGTAACCTTAAACTTTTGAACGGTAGTGTATGTCCAGTAAATGCACTCAATACTTGGTTGGGGCTCCTTTTGCATCAATTACTGCATCAATGCAGTGTGGCATGGAGGCGATTAGCTTGTGGCACTGCTGAGGTGTTATGGAAGCCCAGGTTGCTTTGATACCAGCCTTCAGCTCATCTGCATTGTTGGGTCTGGTGTCTCTCATCTTCCTCTTGTCAGGCAAGTTTGCTGGCCAATCAAGCACTGTGATACTGTTTTTTTAAAATAGGTATTGGTACTTTTGGCAGTGCTGACAGGTGCCAAGTCCTGCTAGAGAATGAAGTTTCCATCTCCATAAAGCTTGTCAGCGGAAGGAAGCATGAAGTGCTCTAAAATTTCCTGGCAGATAGCAGTACTGACTTTGTTCTTGATAAAACACAGTGGACCTATGCCAGCAAATGACATGGCTCCCCAAACCATTACTGATTGTGGAAACTTCACACAAGACCTAATGCGGCTTGGATTGTGTGCCACTCCACTGTTTCTCCAGACTCTGGGACCTTGATTTCCAAATGAAATGCAAAATTTACTTTCATCTGAAAACAACACCTTGGACCACTGAGCAACAGTCCAGTTCTTTTTCTCCTTGGCCCAGGTAAGATGCCTCTGGCATTGTCTATTGGTCATGAGTGGCTTGACACGAGGAAGACGACACTTGTATCCCATGCCATGGATATGTCTGTGTGTGGTTAGCTCTTGAAGCAATCACTCCAGCAATAGTCCACTCCTTGTGAACTTCCCGCAAATGGCCTTTTCTTAGCAATCCTTTCATTGCTGCTGTTATCCTGGTTGCTTGTGCACCTTTTTCTACCACACTTTTTCTTTCCTCTCAACTTTCCATTAATTTTCTTTAATGCAGTAGTCTGTGAACAGCCAGCTTCTTTAGCAATTACCTTTTCTGGCTTACCCCCCTTGTGGAGTGTGTTAATGACTGCCTTCTGGACATCTGTAAATTCAGCAGTCTTCCCCATGATTGTGGAGCCTACTGAAACAGACTAAGCGACCTTTTCAAATGCTTAGGAAGCCTTTTCAGGTGTTTTTGTTAATTATTGTAATAATAACTAACATGATAATGACTCTTGGGCTTTCATTGGCTGTAAACATAATCATCAACATTAACAGAAATAAATGCTTGAGATAGATCTCTCAGTTTGTAATGACTCTATATAATACATGAGTTACACTTTTTGTATTGAAGTACTGGGAAGCACGTGTGTGTGTATATATATATATATATATTGTAGCGTGGCTAAAGGATGTCTAATCGATGGGAGATATGTGTCTTATAGATGGCTTGTTGCTGTGATGTAACCATGGCTACCTATATGTGTTTCAGGACCTGTGGTGATGTCACAACCACATGTCTGGTCATGTGATGGGTTCTGGGTGTGGTTAGACATATGAAAGAAAGCCTAATGCTTAACACAGGTAGGTATGTGTGGAGGTGAAACCCTCCTGAGTGTGTTACGGCTTCAGGACTGAGCCGGATGAACTGGACACTTGTTTTTCTTTACCTGAACCAAAGGCTATTTGTTTTCTGTTGTTTGCCACATGGTTTATGAAGCAATAAACCCAGTGAACTTTAAAGGAACACGTCTCCTGAGTGTCAGCCGTCGCAGCTGAGTGAGTGAAATCCCTACAATTGGTGGTAGACGTGCGAGCAGCGTTCCCAGCGGAGACGTGAGTTTATTTTGAATGTCCTGGGTCAAGGCTGTTGCAAGCCAGCAAGCATTGCCAGAGAAAATGGAGGACCTGCTGAAACAATTGGTCCAGATGCAGTCACAGCAGGAGAAAAGGCAGCAAGAGACCAACAGGCTGTTGATGCAGCAGATACAACAGAGCCAGCAGGAGCAACGGCAGCAGATGCAACAAAGCCAGCAGGAGCAACGGCAGCAGTTACAACAGAGCCAGCAGCAGATGCAGCAGAGCCAGCAGGAGCAACGGCAGCAGATGCAGCAGAGCCAGCAGGAGCATCAGCAGCAGATGCAGCTTCTGGCAACCGCCATCCAGGGCAAGGCGAGCGCCCCAACCCCAGGTTTGGCTGATGACACCCATGTCCGGAAAACGGTAAGACGCGCATTGCAGAAAATGACTCCCGGGGATGATGTTGAGGCCTTCCTGACGGTGTTTGAGAGGGTCGCTGAGAGGGAAAAACTTCCGCCAGAGCAGTGGGCAGAGGTACTTGCGCCATACCTGACGGGAGAACCCCAGAAGGCGTACTATGATTTGACCTTGCAGGATGCCAAAGAGTATCACAAATTGAAAGCCGAGATTCTCGCACGTTTGGGGGTGACACTGACTGTCAGGGCACAGCGAGTTCACTCCTGGGGCTATCACCGGGACAAACCACCTCGTTCCCAAATGTTTGATCTGTTGCACCTGGTCCAGAAATGGCTGCAGCCAGAGTCCTCTGCGCCTGCACAGATGGTAGAACGGGTGATGATGGATCGGTTTGTCCATTCCCTCCCGAGGCCTATACAGTCTTGGGTTGCCCAGGGTGATCCCTAGAATGCCGACGAGCTGATCGGACTAGTTGAGAGGTACCAAGGGTTGGAAGGCTCCTTCGGGAGGCAGCCCATGCCGTACTGGGGATCCCAGAAGGCAGCTGAGTCCCAAAAAGGGGTGGTGCGTCCAAGGTCACAAAGGGCGGGGGAGGTGGTGCCCAAGGTCCCCACGAGTGATATTATTTGTTGGTGGTGCCACACCCAGAGTCAGACAGATTTCCTTTTTGTGTCCTGGCTGGAGATGAGGAGGAAGTGTCCCCTGCATCTGACATTCTGGAGTTAGAGGTATCCGGTGAAAATTTTGGGACTGCCCAACATAGGGACCCCACTCTGAGGGAAGCCTTTAATAATGTCACAGTTATTGATGGGGTGGTACAGGAGCCGGGGGCAGACACAAGATTTCCCCATTTTCTAATGAGCAGGGAGTTGTTGTACCGGGTCACGAAAATAAGTGAGGAGTTGGTAGAGCAGTTGGTAGTGCCGGGTCCAAATAGACGGAAGGTGTTGGACATGGCCCATTCACACATCTTGGGTGGACAGCTAGGGGTGGAAAAAACGCAGGAACGGGTTGTGCAGAGGTTCTATTGGCCTGGGTGCCACCGGGAAATAGTGAACTATTGCAGGTCCTGCCCTACATGTCAGCTAACTGCTCCCACTCCTCATTTCCGGAACCCCCTTGTGCCACTGCCCATTATTGAGGTACCATTCGAGAGAATTGCCATGGACTTGGTCGGTCCCTTAGTTAAATCAGCCCGGGGCCATCAGTATATATTAGTCATCCTGGACTACGCCACACGCTATCCTGAGGCAATTCCCTTGAGAAATTCTTCTTCAAAGAGTATAGCTCGCGAGTTGGTCCATGTCTTTTCCCGGACAGGTCTGCCGAAGGAGATCCTGACTGACCAGGGGACACCTTTCATGAGCAAGGTGATGAGGGAACTATGCAAAGCCCTGAAAATCTCCCAGTTGAGGACCTCGGTGTACCATCCCCAGTCAGATGGCCTTGTTGAGAGATTTAACAAGACACTGAAGAGCATGCTGAGAAAAGCTATAGAGAAAGACGGTAGAGACTGGGATTGTCTCTTACCCTATTTGATGTTTTCCATTCGTGAAGTTCCACAGGCCTCCACAGGTTTCTCACCGTTTGAGCTTCTGTATGGCCGACATCCACGAGGACTCCTGGATATAGCCAAGGAAACCTGGGAAGCCGAAGTCACGCCCCACAGAAGCGTCATTGAGCATGTGGCCCTGATGCAGCAGAGGATTGCAAAGGTGATGCCTATCGTGAAAGAACACCTTCTCCAAGCACAAGAAGCTCAGGCCAGGGTCTACAACCGGTCTGCAAGAGTGAGGCAATTCAATCCGGGAGACCGAGTTCTTGTGTTAGTTCCGACAGTGGAAAGCAAGTTCTTGGCCAAATGGCAAGGGCCATATGAGGTTGTCGAGAAACTTGGTGAAGTAAACTATAAAATTCACCAACCAGGAAGACGGAAACCATTCCAAGTATACCATGTCAACCTTATCAAGCCGTGGCAAGATAGAGAGCCGACAGTAACTCCATCGTTGTTAAGCAACCCAGAAGATGAGGTTGGAGCGGTTACTATAGCGGAGACGCTATCGGAGTCCCAGAAACAGCAATGCCGGGAGTTACTCCAGAAAAACAGGGACCTGTTTTCCGAGTTGCCTGGGTACACGAAGGTCATAGAGCATGAGGTCCTGACAGAGCCCCATGTGCGCGTGAACGTGAAGCCCTATAGAATTCCTGAGGCCCGTCGAGAAATAGTCTCCAAGGAAGTGGAGCGTATGTTGAAGCTTGGAGTCATTGAGGAATCCAAGAGCGGTTGGTCGAGCCCAATTGTCCTGGTCCCAAAACCTGATGGGGAGTGGAGATTTTGCAACGGCTATAGGAAGTTGAATGAGGTCTCCAAGTTCGACGCATATCCCATGCCCCGAGTTGATGAGCTCATCGAAAGGCTTGGGCCCGCCAGGTACATAACCACCTTTTGATTTGACGAAGGGGTATTGAGAGATCCCCATGGCACAGGAAGCCAAGGAGAAGACGGCGTTTTCTACACCAGATGGATGCTTCCAGTATGTCCGGATGCCATTTGGCCTACAGGGAGCTCCGGCCACCTTCCAAAGGGCTATGGATAGAGTCCTTGCACCCCACAAGGCATACGCTGCTGCGTACCTAGATGATATCGTCATCTTTAGCCCGGACTGGGAGAGTCATCTGGAGAAAGTCCAAGCGGTGTTTGATGCTATAAGAGAGGCCGGATTTACAATAAACCCGAAGAAGTGTGCATTGGGTAAAGAAGAAGCTAAGTACCTTGGATACATAGTGGGTCATGGAGAAATAAAACCCCAAATCAGTAAAGTGGAGGCAATTCAAACATGGCCAAAACCAGTTTCCAAGAAGCAAGTTAAAGCCTTCCTGGGAATCGTGGGATATTACAGGAGGTTCATCCCAAACTTCGCCACAATGGCGGCGCCTCTGACTGACCTGCTAAAAGGGACAAAATCAGTAATGGTTAAGTGGTCCGAAGAAACAGATTCAGCCTTCCAAGAAATGAAAGAGCCTTTATGTAAGCAACCCGTTCTGATGGCCCCAAACTTCAAGAAAGAGTTTATTCTTCAGACAGATACCTCAGATGTTGGGGTGGGAGCAGTCCTTTCCCAAGAACTACATGGAGAGGAGCATCCTGTTCTCTATCTGAGTAGGAAGCTGTCCTTGTCTGAAAAGAACTACTCAGTCGTTGAAAAGGAGTGAGTGCTTGGCCATAAAATGGGCAGTCGACACATTACAGTACTATTTGCTGGGACGTAAATTTAGACTGATATCCGACCATGCCCCACTTAGGTGGATGAGGGAAACGAAGGGTAGAAATGCTAGGGTCACCCGTTGGTTCTTAGCCCTGCAGTACTTCTGTTTCCATGTGGAACATAGGGCCGGAAAGCTGCACGGTAATGCTGATGCCCTGTCAAGAATCCCTTGTCTAGTGGGAGAAAGTGCCAAGCCCCACGGCTTTAGGCAGAGGGGGGAGGTATGTAGCGTGGCTAAAGGATGTCTAATCGATGGGAGATATGTGTCTTATAGATGGCTTGTTGCTGTGATGTAACCATGGCTACCTATATGTGTTTCAGGACCTGTGGTGATGTCACAACCACATGTCTGGTCATGTGATGGGTTCTGGGTGTGGTTAGACATATAAAAGAAAGCCTAATGCTTAACACAGGTAGGTATGTGTGGAGGTGAAACCCTCCTGAGTGTGTTACGGCTTCAGGACTGAGCCGGATGAACTGGACACTTGTTTTTCTTTACCTGAACCAAAGGCTATTTGTTTTCTGTTGTTTGCCACATGGTTTATGAAGCAATAAACCCAGTGAACTTTAAAGGAACACGTCTCCTGAGTGTCAGCCGTCGCAGCTGAGTGAGTGAAATCCCTACAATATATATATATATATATATATATATATAATGTTACAATGGCAAGGCAAAGCCATTATATACTGGAGGTCTATTAAAAAAAAAAGTTATGACTGTGGGACTTTAGAGATATTTAGTGCTGTGAAAAATATCAAAGGTTACTTCTCTGGTTCTCATTGAAGGCATTATGAGGTAAAATGATATTATAATCTGATCGAATGCCAAACATAAAGCAGATAAATGGGTTTGCATGCATTGTGTTTGCCAAGTCTGACATGATGAAGCAGTTTTTAGTTAATCGCTGGATTCTATAGCAGAAGACTATCATTCTGTTGTTTTCATATTAATAGAAAATGTATCAAAATCTTACAGGTTGCCTTTGAAGTTTCTTATGGTTTGGCATAGGGTAATACAATTCTCTGAGGGCACAGAGTACGAGCATCAAATAACAACAAACCTTTTGAGCGGATTTGGAGGCATATAATGCCAGGCTAAATTTTTACAACTAGAGGTGAACATCCACCCAACACTTACCTGAGGCTTTGCAGCACAGTCATACTTAAATAAATACTTGACTTTTTAATATGTAGTAAGGGAAGTATTTGTTTATACAGATCATTATTTCTATATTATTCTTGAATGTGCTGCCAAGAAAAGTTATGATTGACCATATGAATGTAGTATTATATGCTTGTCATTCAAATAAAAGGTGGACTGATCATGTAATTGGTGATTGGGCAGAATCTACTGAGTTTACTATTTCTGGCTATGATGTCCTTATTATTTGCATATGGAAAACAGTTTTCTAATTAGATAGTTTTGTACCAATAGTGTACAGTGCTACAGTGTTTAAGGCAGCACCATACAGAACAATAGGTATATTTTGAAGGTAAAGCCGTGGTATCCTGGTGATATTTCTAGTCTGCAAACATTTACCGTAATTTTAAACATGGATGTGGCACCCCAAAATGGCACCCATTAAAGAGAGCTACCGGCCTGTACCTCCAGTTCATTACCTGTGCCAAAAGTATGTTGCAAAAGATGATGGAGGCTGGGGTAATCAGAGATAGTTGTAGCCCCTGGGCAGCTCCATTAGTCATTCGTCAGAAAGGAAGATGGCACCACGAGGATGTGTGTAGATTATAGGCAGATAAACTGCATTACACACAAGGATGCATACCCATTGCCCAGATTAGAAGAGTCCTTAGCTGCGTTAAAATCTGCTAACTACTTCTCTATTTTGGATCTCACTTGTGGGTACTGGCAGGTTCCCGTAGCAGAGACGGACAAGGAGAAGACAGCCTTCACAACATCGATGGGTCTCTCCGAGTTCAATTACATGCCGTTTGGACTGTGCAACACCCCAGGAATGTTTCAGAGGATGATGGAATGCTGTCTCAGACACAAGAACTTTGAAACTGTCTTGTTGTACCTGAATGACATCATTGTCTTCTCCAAGACGTATGAGGATCATCTGAAACACCTGGCTGAGGTGTTTGAAGCCCTGTCCAACTTTGGCTTGAAGGTAAAACCCTCAAAATGTCATCTGTTGAATTCCAAAGTGCAATACCTGGGCCATGTGGTGAGCTCAGAAGGAGTGGCCCTAGATCCAGACAAGGTCACCGTCATCAAGAACTGGCCAAAACCCAGTGACCTCCATGAAGTCCGACAGTTCCTCGGGTTGGTAGGCTATTACCGAAGATTTGTGAAAGACTTCACTAAGATAGCCGCACCACTGCAAGACCTGTTAGTAGGCCAATCCAAGAAAACCAAGGGTAAGAATACCCCATTTGAATGGGACGATAGGCTGGAGAGATTCTTCACTCGATTGAAGTTGGCTCTCACGGGAGAAAAAGTACTGTGCTACCCAGAATACTACCAACCGTTTTTGCTGTACACGGATGCCAGCAACGTGGGATTGGTAGCAGTACTGTCCCAAGTACAAAAAGGCAAAGAGAGGGTAATCATGTATGCCAGCAGGAAGCTGCACCCCACAGAAAGGAACCATGAAAATTACAGCTCCTTTAAGCTGGAACTCCTCGCCATCGTCTGGGCAGTGACAGAGAGATTCAAACATTATCTAGCCTGTGCAAAATTTACAGTCTACACGAATAACAACCCGCTGACCCACTTAGAGACTGCAAAACTTGGTGCTTTGGAGCTGTGATCGATGGCTCGGTTGTCCAATTACGACTTCATCATCAAATACCGTGCAGGGCACGAGAATGACAATGCTGATGCGTTGTCCAAAATGCCCAACCTACCAGACGTGGGAGAGGATCCAGAAGAACTTGAAGTAGAGCTGCCAGCGTTCCATTGCCCTGGAGTGACTCAATGCTCTCATTATGTGAGAAACAGGCGGAAAAACAAACGCGGAACCATGCTGAATCCGTTGCCCCACAATGGATGGGCAGAAAAGCAGGATAGCGACCCCGCAATCTGCCTGGTGAAAGAACTGCTGAGACAGGCAGACTCTCACCCTGGTCCAGATGATCCACAAGAGACAGCGACTCTGGAAGGAAAAATACAAACTATTCATCTATGATGGTAAGCAGAAGAAACATTGATCCACGCACACATGAGCTAGTCTGGCAGATAGTGGTCCCAAGACGAGATGCGCCCATGGTTCTAGAAGCGTACCACGATGGAGCAGGACACTTTGGATGGAAGAAATTGGAAATCCTGTTATGTGGAAGATTCTACTGGCCTTGCATGAGGAAAACCATTGAAAAGTGGTGCCGTGAGTGTGGCCCATGTAGTCTGCGCAGAAAGTACAGTGATAGCCAAAGGGCTCCCCTACAGCCCATAGTAACCAAAAAGCCACTAGAATTGGTGGCCTTAGACCATGTGAAGCTAACCCAAAGCCGATCAGGTTATGTCTACACTTTGACTATTGTGGATCACTACTCCAGATTCCTGGTGGTTGTAACTGTCAAAGATCAGACAGCCAAGACAGCAGCCCAAGCCTTCCAACAGTACTTCTGTATACCCCATGGATACTCTGAGAAGGTGCACACTGACCAAGGTCCAGCCTTTGAAGCAGAGGTATTCCAGGAATTCCGCCACCTGTACGGATGTAAAAAGATCAGAAGAACTCCGTATCACCCACAAACAAATGGAATGTGTGAGAAAATGAATCAGATAGTGATTGATCTCCTGAAGACATTGCCTTTAAACGATAAGAACTTATGGCCAGAAAAGTTACCAGATTTGGTAGACTTATACAACCATGTCCCAGTAAATTCCACCAACTATACACCAGCATACTTAATGAGGGGAAGGTCCAGTCAAGTACCTGTCGATCAAGATATGGGAGTCTTAACACCAGAAGATACCGCCAAGTGCAAGAATGCGTAGAGAGAAGTTTAGCACAAGCCAGACAAAAGCAAGAAAGAGACTTTAATTAACATGCTCCAGGTGAACAAGTGCTCAAGAGTAAAAGGAGATTGCACAAACTTGATGACCAATGGGAAGCGGAACCGTACACAATTCTACCTTCCAAGTTTAACAACACGAAAGTCTGCCTTATCAGCAAAGATGGAGAAACATCGACAGCAGTATCCAGAGACCATCTCTAAATATGCCCTGATAAATAGAGAAACAGAGAAACTGATCCAGGAACATCTAAACCCATGGAACCAGAGGAAAAGAAGATTTGCACTGTTCTTTGAGATTTTCCCCAGTCTTGGACTCTAGTACATCAGGCCATCGTGATACCTGTCTTGGCTTTTCCCCAGCTGGAAATACCAGAACAAAATGTGATTCCAGACCATCCTGAACCAGAAGAGACTTTGCACCAACAGTTTCAAGCAGGAAATGTCACCCCAGCAGTGGAACCAGAAAATCAACCCTCTGCTATTGGTGAATCTGTAAGACCTACAGTGAATCTAAGAAGACGCAGACTCTTTCCCAATTTACCTACACAATGCAGGCCTACAGATAGTACACACACTAGTGTGTCCACTACAGTAGCAGCAGACATGTTAGATCAGGAACTATGCAGGTCTACTCGTAGTAACAAAGGTCAAATCCCAGCTCGTTACAGGGACTGAAAATGTCAATAATTGCTGTTATTTGTTTGAATTTCTTGCTTATCTCTGTTACAGGTTTAAAATGGACATTGAGGTAATGAACAATGCTTACCGAAAAACTTTCATTTGCGGCGTGAGTATAACCTTTGTTTGTTTCATCTGACCAAAGACAATACCGGTTGAACTTTTATAGACTTGTTTTTGCAACGTTCAAGTGTCCTCACCTCGCATAAAGGGAAGCCAAAGTTTATTATTGTTCAAATGTTTGTCAAAATTGTTTGCATTATTTAACTTGTATTTTTGTTATTCACTTTTCCCAGTGCAGGGGTACTGGATTTAACGAGGGGGATGTGGCACCCCTGGAGTTCGGGTACCACAGTAGTGCTGTCTTCCTCACGGGGAGGATAGTGCTATGTCTGGAGACAAGTGAAATTTCCTTTGGTAGGTTTACACACACACTACACCTTCCACTTCCAGGCCAGGAGGGGGAGCTCCAAGCCCTGTTTTAGGGCAGCTTCCCTGAATAAAGATCTTGGTTTGGAGGCAGAGACAGCTCAGTTTGTAGCCGAAGTCTATGTGCGAGGACAGACAGGAGTGGAGCACAGAGGAAAGAGAGAGCTCCAGGAGGCCACAAGCAGGCCTCTGAAGAGTATCAGCGCAAGAATCCGGGTACAAGGAGCTCGAGGCTTTTGTGGAATATAAAACACAGAGCAGAACTGGAGGGTATTGTTCTACAAGGGCTTTGCCCATAATTACCTGTGGCACAGCAGCACCTAGGAGCCAGGAGTCACCGAGAACAGACCCCAGTTCACACGGCTCGAGCTGCCTGCCATACAGGTACCTGTCCTAGGACAGCAGAGCGATTAAAGACCTTGTTGAGACACTTAGTGGCAGCAGGGATTTAGAGACACAAAGTGCAAAGTGGTAGGCTCCCACCTGACTTACCCAGGGGAACTTGCTTGTCTCTGGACTGCCCGGACTTCTCTGCCTGCCCTGTGGTCTGGTGCCCTGGTCTGTGGATGCTGAAGTCTTCAGTAAAGGTAAAGAGACTGCAACCTTGTGTCCTCGTTCTTCTCTGCACCTCTCACCATATTACTATCTACACACCGGGAGCCATGGGGATATACTTCACCTGTGGGAAGATATACCATCTAGCTGCCATAACATCACCCCAGCGTACCAATAAAGCAGCGTCAGTCATCCTGACCAAATACCACAGGTGGCATCACGAACATAAACTCTATCCCTTTAAAGACCTTTGCCTTTTACATGGGCACCCAGGGCCACAAACCGGGTCGCAGCCACCGTGACATCCCCCTGTGAACACCGGACCCGGTACCGAGTACCCCTAGCTCGAGGGGTGACTCATATACACTATGCGATATAGAGTCACCAGAATTTCCAGGCTTTTGGTCATATGATGCAAAAAGGGAAATTGTACAAACCCATGACCAAATTGGGAAAGTGCAGAGATGGATGGCTTTGTAAGTGTGTCACCTGAAATTAAGCTTATTATTACAGAGAATTCACACCTGGTAGATGTCTTGAAGAAAGTTTTGTGATTTCTCCATTCTTTTGATTGGCGCTTGAAGATATCCATATGCTTCCTGTCAAAACAACTCAATTCAGTTAAATATAACTGATTTTCTGTGGCAGAAAATTCTGCAACAAATTTGCCGCAAGTCAAGTCACCCTTATTTATGGCAGATTGTTTACTGTCATTATCATCATCTTTGCTTATACGTGTTCTCACCTAACCTTGTGAAGGCTGCGTCCGTGCTGTATACCCCTTTAGAAAAACAATCAAGGTTTCCCTGTCTGTCATCATCATCTACTCCTTTCATGAACTGAGTATAAGGAACTACAGGTTAAGTGCATGTCACATGGTTGTTTAGCATTTGATGAAATGTTTCTGACAACAACTTCATCCTTTCATCACAACTACCTGTACATAGATTTTTTTATGTCGAATTGAATAGATAATCAATGTATTCCTTATATATTATGATTATACATCACAGCATTTTTCATCCATTTTAAAAAATGGGGAAAAAAGCATAGAAAGTGCATAGAAAAATGTAGCCAAAACTCGCATTTTTAATGCAGTGTTTTTCCTCTCAGCTCATCAGCATTTCCAGCAGATTTTCCCCCTTCAAAATGCCTTTTAGGCTAACTATACAATGATATATGGGACTTCACTCCAATAAAAATCATACAATCACTATACCTGTTACTGGTACAACTATTTTTTTAATCCATATGCAAATGAGGGAGATTCAGTGTACCCATGGCATCGCAATGAACTAGGTGCACCCTCATAACCAATCAAGTCTTGAAGACTTCCTAAGGTGGGAAGGACAGTGTTCACTAATAGAGTGAATGCTTCCTCACTGATACTGATTGCATAGCTATCAACCGTCCTGGATTCAGCAAGACTGCCATGATTGGAGGGCTCAATCCTGCGTCCCTGCACATCAGAGCTGTTGTCACGGATTCTATACCCACCTCTCAAACGCTCTGTAGCTCCTCTTCATGAAGTGGGGCTGCCTCTCTCTGCTCAGTGCATAAATTAAATTATGCATTCACTTTTCCCTCCTGTAATCAGGTCTCCCCTTGAATCAAACTCACATTTCCATGTTCACAAGCTGTGGCGCTATCAAGGAGCCACAGGCAACAATGCAGTGGGTAAAGGAATTTGGTAATCTTGACTTGTATTGCAGGCAATGAACACATAAACAGGTTGCACATGTCCATGTCCATAGAGGTACATTGTGTATAACAGTGTGCTTACATGTTCCTTGTATACTGAGGTGAAGAGAAAGATTTTCTTGTTCCTATAAAAATAGTAAAAATAATAAGCAATTACAAAACATTTGGGTGTTGAGTCTCCTTAGTATTTGAACCCACAAGCTTAACATTACAAGCAGGAACGTAAGCTACTGAGTCACGGGTCATGTTGATATAATGGGGAGAATTTTGAATACTTGGTCTATATTGCAGGCTCTGTCTCTGCAGACAGATTACATAGAGTTATATAGAGATACATTGTACACAGCAGTAGTTTGTTACGTTTCTATTATGGATGAGCAAGCACAAAAATGCTTGGATGCTTGTTACTCATGTAAGGAGACAGGATAGTGTGTACCTGCATGCCAGGTCTGGAACTGAAAGGGCTGCATCCTCTGTTTCCGGGGGGGGGGGGGGGAGGTTTAGACAAGCGGATCTTCCCTTGCTGCTGGAGGGAAGAAGGAGAGAGATGGAGCTTCCTGCTGACAGGAGGGGGTGGGGAGAGCAGAAAGAGCACGTGCAGCAGCGTGAAGAAAAAGAGAAATGCGTGCAAAGCAAGTCAGTCAGGCGCCGGCTCAGAACAATGAGGAGGGCAGTGTAGGGAGTAGCATGCAGAATGGTGAGCTTCCATCACCTGCAGAGCAGAACCGTGTGGAGCAGAGCCATGCCCGCAGAGCAGAGCCAAGCCGGGTGTTGCAGCAGCCAGAGAGAGGAGTGCTCTGTCCTGGGAGCATCAGACCCACACAGACCATCAACAGCGGGGACCAAAGAGAGAGACGGGCAGTGTGTGCCCGGTAACCATTATAAAGCCAGGTGCCAGACGTTTCAGGATCGTGAGTACCATGCGCTTGATGCCTGAAGGAGACCGGGAGCGTGACAATTATCTACATCCCAACTGTACCGGTGAATGTCGGCCCAGAGACTTGTAACCTGACTTTCTCAGCGTGTGTTAGCAGAGGCACGCTGGGCTCATACTGGATTTTGGCCCTCACCGTTAAGTAGCCACTAGAGTATATGGACTAGGGGCAGTGGAAGGTACCAGAGACCAACTACTGTCACCAGAAGATGGGGTATTGTTGTTTGCTGAACCCCATTAGTAAAGACATTGCCGGCGCTATTGAGTTCGCCACCAGGATCCAGGTTGCCATTTTCCCAGGACCACACCGGATCCAAGTTGCGTTGACATCTGTTGGCACCATTATCTACTCAGGAACCATTCCTGTCAGGAAGACGCCTGATGGATAAGTGACTTTATTGAGAACAACTTTCTTTGTTTTACCTGCATTTTACCTCACGTTTTCCCTATTCTGCCTACATTTTACCTCATGTTTTCCCTATTTTGCCTACATTTTACCTCATGTTTTCCCTATCTCCCTGCGTGGAGTAAGACCCTGTTTATTAAAATCTTTTAACCCATGATCTGCCTCCTGTCGGTCACTGCATGCCGCAACCTACTTACACTCGAACCAAGCAATCCCTAATGCTCGGATGCTCTTTTCAAGTAAAAAGTATAATGGGAATCAATGAGAAATCCAATTATTTTTCCGACAGACCCGACAAAAAGGTTTGTGGGCAGTGAAAATTTAGAAATAGATTTTAACCCCTTCCCGACCCATGACGCCACGTAGGCGTCATGAAAGTCGGTGCCAATCCGACCCATGACGCCTATGTGGCATCGTGGAAAGATCGCGTCCCTGCAGATCGGGTGAAAGGGTTAACTTCAATTTCACCCGATCTGCAGGGACAGGGGGAGTGGTGCTTCAGCCTACGATCGCTCTGATTGGCTGTTGAAAGTGAAACTGCCAATCAGAGCGAATTGTAATATTTCACATAAAAAAAACTGGTGAAATATTACAATCCAGCCATGGCCGATGCTGCAATATCATCGTCCATGGCTGGAAACACTGATGTGCCCCCCCCACCCCACCGGTCTCCCCCCCCAGTCCTCCGATCTATGGTCCGCTCCCCTCCGTCCTGTGCTCCGCTCCCCCGTCCTCCTGTCTGCTCCCCGCGTGCTCCTATGCCACTCCCCCGTGCTCCGACGCCCCCTCGTACACCGATCTACCCCCCCTTATACTTACCAAGGCTCCCGGTGTCCGTCTGTCTTCTCCATGGGTGCTGCCATCTTCCAAAATGGCGGGCGCATGGGTAGTGCGCCCGCCGAATCTGCCGGCCGGCAGATTCGTTCCATGTACATTTTGATAACTGTGATAAAACCTATCACAGTGATCAAAATAAAAAAAAGTAAATGAACCCCCCTTTATCACCCCCATAGGTAGGAACAATAATAAAATAAAGAAAATTATGTTTTTTTTCCACTACAGTCAGAACTAGGGTTAGGGTTAGGGCTAGGGTTAGGGCTAGGGTTAGGGTTAGGGAATGTGCACACGTATTCTAGTCCTCTGCGGATTTTTCCGCAGCGTTTTTTATAAATCCGCAGTGCAAAACCGCTGCGGATTTATCGTGGATTTACTGCGGTTTTTCTGCGGATTTCACTGCGGATTTCTATTGGAGCAGTTGTAAAACCGCTGCGGAATCCGCAGAAAGAAGTGAAATGTACGGAATGTAAACTGCTGCGTTTCCGCGCAGTTTTTTCCGCAGCATGTGCGCAGCATTTTTTGTAAACTCATGGGAAACTGCTGCGGACCCACAGCGGTGGAAACGCTGTGGATCCGCAGCGTTTTCCGCATCGTGTGCACATACCCTTAGAATTAGGCTATGTGCACATGGTGCGGATTTGGCTGCGGATCCGCAGCGGATTGGCCGCTGCGGATTCGTAACAGTTTTCCATCAGCTTTACAGTTCCATGTAAACCTATGGAAAACCAAATCCGCTGTGCCCATGGTGCGGAAAATACTGCGTGGGAACGCTGTGTTGTATTTTCCGCAGCATGTCAATTCTTTGTGCAGATTTTGCAGCGTTTTACACCTGTTCCTCAATAGGAATCCGCAGGTAAAATCTGCACAAAAAACAATGGAAATCCACGGTAAATCCGCAGGTAAAACGCAGTGCCTTTTACCCACAGATTTTTCAAAAATAGTGCGGAAAAATCTCACAAATCTCACCCCCTTTGGGGGTCTAGTTTCCAAAATAGGGTTACTTGTGTTTTTTTTTTTTACTGTTTAGGCACATCAGGGGCTCTGCAAATGCAACGTGACGCTTGCAGACCATTCCATCAAAGTCTGCATTTCAAAACGCCACTACTTCCCTTCCGAGCCCCGACGTGTGCCCAATCAGTAGTTTACCCCCACATATGAGGTATCAGCGTACTCAGGACAAACTGGGCAACAATTATTGAGGTCCAATTTCTCCTGTTACCCTTGTGAAAATAAAAAAAATTGCTTGCTAAAACATCATTTTTGAGGAAAGAAAAATTATTTTTTTATTTTCACGGCTCTGCGTTGTAAACTTCTGTGAAGCACTTGGGGGTTCAAAGTGCTCAACACATATCTAGATAAGTTCCTTGGGGGGTCTAGTTTCCAAAATGGGGTCACTTGTGGGGGTTTCTACTGTTTAGGCACATCAGGGGCTCTGCAAATGCAACATGACGCCCGCAGACCATTCCATCAAAGTCTGCATTTCAAAGCATCACTACTTCCCTTCCGAGCCCCGACGTGTGCCCAAACAGTTGTTTACCCCCACATATGGGGTACCAGCATACTCAGTGCAAACTGGGCAACAACTATTGGGGTCCAATTTCTCCTGTTAGTCTTGTGAAAATAAAAAATTGCTTGCTAAAACATCATTTTGAGGAAAGAAAAATTATTTTTTTATTTTCACGGCTCTGCGTTGTAAACTTCTGTGAAGCACTTGGGGGTTCAAAGTGCTCACCACATATCTAGATAGGTTCCTTGGGGAGTCTAGTTTTCAAAATGGGGTCACTTGTGGGGGGTTTCTACTGTTTAGGCACATCAGTGGCTCTGCAAACGTAACATGATGCCCGCAGACCATTCCATCAAAGTCTGCATTCCAAAACGTCACTACTTCCCTTCTGAGCCCCGACGTGTGCCCAAACAGTGGTTCCCCCCCACATATGGGGTATCAGCGTACTCAGGACATACTTGACAACTTTTGGGGTCCAATTTCTCCTGTTACTCTTGTGAAAATAAAAAATTGCGGGCTAAAAAATAATTTTTGAGGAAAGAAAAATGATTTTTTATTTTCACGGCTCTGCGTTATAAAATTCTGTGAAGCACTTGGGGGTTTAAAGTGGTCACTGCACATCTAGGTTAGTTCCATGGGAGGTCAAGTTTCCAAAATGGGGTCACATGTGGGGGAGCTCAAATGTTTAGGTGCATGTAAAGAAATGCGGAGACACCATCACGTGTTTCTCGACGCAAGCAGTGAAAAGCCATGCCTTACCTCGGGAAGGAACAACCATTGGAAGGGCAGCATTCTATGAAGGAAAGCCACCTATGCCAAGCATGGTATCCATCCACAGACAGCTGTTTCGGGGTGTTTGCCCCTCATCAGTGTGGAGTAGTAATCTGGCTATTAGGAGCAGTGCCTAGTAAAAAGGCTATAAAGGCACAGATGATTGGCCTCGGGGAGACCAAAACATCCAACACCGCGGAGACACCATCACGTGTTTCTCAACGCAGTGATTCCAGAACACTGCCCCGATCCCTTATGGGAAATATGCAGATGCATGTAAAGAAGCTGCGGAGACACCATCACGTGTTTCTCGACGCAAGCAGTGAATAGCCATGCCTTTCCCCGGGAAGGAACAACCACGGGAAGGGCAGCATTCTATGAAGGAAAGCCACCTATGCCAAGCATGGTATCCATCCACAGACAGCTGTTTCTTTTTTTTTTTTTTTTTTTTCCCCTCAGATGGGAAAATCCACGGTCCAGAAATCCAAGACCAAAGAAAAATCCCAAACAGCTGCGTCAAATCCAAAACACAAAAGCTGTTCCCATCATCATCGGAAAATTTCAGTTTACTACAACATCAGAAAAAACAAGTCAAGACATATTTACAAGGTATCTCCACTTCTTCACCTTCCAAATCCCTTCGGCATCCACCTCCCCCCTTCTTCTTTTATCCCATAGAAAACACACATACATCTTCCCCAAAATCACTTTTAGAATATTCTTTACTACAATTTCCTTTCTCTTAAAACATACACATTCCTCACATCCCATAATACTTCCTTTATACATGCAACTATTAACCACAACACTCTCTCCTTCACTCCATCACACATTCCCAAGCCAAACATGAACAACTCGAATGATAACAAGCTCACACCACACAATTCTTTACACAACGGTCCCATTCTTCCAATCACCTCCCTAGCATAATGACAATTCCAAAACACATGTATTACACTTTCCCTTCCACCACACCCACCTCTCGGACACATATCACTTCTCCCCAACCCACGATTCTTCTGAAATTCTCTAACTGGTAACACTCCATGCAAAGACTGCCACACAATCTCACTCTGCCTATTCGTCATACCGTCCAACCGCACTTTCTTCCATACTTTTTCTATATCATTCCCTCTAACCATGTTTATTCCACACTCTGTCTCTCTACATTCAATCATCCTATACACAGCCTTCTTATTACCCAACAACCTAACATCCACATCACACAACTCATACTTCACCAAAAATTTATAAACCCACACATACCATCTAGGCACGTCAAGAGCAACCGGATACCTCAGATCCCTCTCTCGCCACCTCAATCGAAATAAATACGCCCCAAACAAAAACCTACACAGACAAGAAAACTTCCCATCCATCCTAATCACCCTCAACACAAAAATCACAATATTTACACCAAAAAACACCTCAAGGTTTGGAAAACCCAACCCACCTTTTTCTAAACGTTTCACCAAAACCTCCCTCCTAGCTCTCTCCATTCTAGAATTCCACAAAAACACAAACAGAATCCTATTTAACCCTCTCATACACATATACCCCGGCGGAAAGACCACTGCAATATATAAGAAAATAGGCAAAATCACACTTTTAATAACTAAGATTTTTCCAAAAAACGAAAGACTTCTCATCTTCCAAAAACATAACTTCAGCTCAACCTTTCCTTTCGCATCATCCCACCTTTCTTTCCCATCCAAACTCTCTGAAAATTTCACACCCAAAACCTTAATAGACCCGGTCACCTCATTCACTCCTACATCCTTGCTTAAAACCCCTCCCCCAAAAACCTTACACTCACTCTTCTCCCAATTCACCTTAAATGCTGACGCACCACAAAAAATAGACGCTAATAACTTCACCCGCCTCACAGAATACTCTGAATCACACAACACACACACGTCATCCATATAAGCACTAACCTTCCATTCCCTCCCTCCACCTCCTGGCACCTGTACACCTCTAATCACTTTATCTTTCCTCAACATACAAAGCAACGGTTCAATCGCACAAATAAAAACCACAGGAGACAAAGGACAACCTTGTCGCACACCTGAAAAAACATTCACTCTTCTACCCACAGAACCATTCATCAAAACACAACTATAAATGTCTTTATATAAGCTCCTGACCCTCCGAACAAAATCAGGCGGAAACCCCATTCTCAATAATACCCGGAACAAAAAACTATGTGCTAACCGATCATACGCCTTTTCAAAGTCCAAACTCAAAACAAATACACTCTTCTTCCGACTCATACAGTCCCACAAACAATCTCTCAACATACACACACACTCATGTATACGTCTCCCAGGCACTGCACAGCACTGTTCATCCCCAATCACACTCTCTATCACATCACGCATCCTATTCGCCATTACTTTCGCATAGATCTTATAATCGCAATTCAACAACGTTATCGGTCTCCAATTTTTTAAACTCTTCAAATCTCCTTTTTTAGGTATTAATACAACCATCCCTGCACGCATACTCTCAGCCACCTCCATACTAGACCACATATACTTACACACATCCACAAAATCCTTACCAATCACATGCCACATCACCCTATAAAACTCTATAGGAAGACCATCCTCTCCTGGAGTCTTATTTAACGCCATGCTATTCATTACCTTCCATACCTCATCACCAGTCACCTCACCCATCACTCTCTCTCTCTCCATCTCACTCAATTTATTTTCTAATACACTTAGTACATCCTCCTCCAAAGCCTCATCCCTCCACTTCACTGCATACAGCTCCTCATAAAACTTAGCCACATGTTCACACATATCCTCCCCACTTACCTCTCTTCCATCCACTGCATTCAAAACACCCATACTCAGCTTTTTCCCAAAAACCTTTTTAAAGAAAAACCTCAAACACCTTTCATCTTGCTCCATTCTATCAATTTTTGCCCTAAAAATAATACTCTTCCCTTTCTCTTCCAAAAACTCTTTAATTTCTTTTTTAACCTTTTTATCCCCTCCTCCACCTCCATTCCTCCTTCCCTCAATTTATACAATAAACATAAACGGGCATTCAACTTAACAAACTTTCCCCTCTTAATTGCCGCAAATTCATACCCCACACTTTTAAAAAACTTTTTTGTCTGCCTCTTAACCCAATCCCACCACTCACAAACATTCCCAAAACTTTCCTTACTTTTACACCACTGTTCATACTTTCTCACATACTCCTTCCTCACAGCTTCATTTTCCAACAATTTCACATTTAATTTCCACAAACCCTTTCCAAACACACCACTAACATTAATATCTAACTCGCACAACACACAAACATGGTCCGAAAAAATGACCCTATCCTGCTTATATCCAACAGGAATAATATTTTTAGAAATAAAACAATAATACAACCTGGACTGTGCTCTTCCACTATCAGAAAAAAAGGTATCTAACAAAGGGTTAACCTTACCCACACGCTGCATGTCACTCAAATTAAAGTCAGTAACTAACTCCAGCAAAACTTTTCCAGACACATCCACATTCACTCCCCCCACATCACAATTCATATCACCCACAATCACCACAGGCACTCTTCCTGGAACAAAAAGCTCACTTTTTCAAATAATAACTTACGCTCATTTTTTTCTACTGGCGCATAAATATTGATAACACAAAACTTAACATTTTTATATTCAAAATTTGCTAAGATACACCTCCCCACCTCCACCACCAAATAATTATTCAAAACAATCTCCTGCCCCTTAACTAAAATACCCACACCATCATTTCTATTATTTGCACTACCAGACCACACAGACGCACCATAAGACCACTCATCCCCTTTCACACCATCCACAATCCCACATTCTTGCAAACAAAAAATAGATGCACTCTGCATAGCTAAAAAATCCAAAATTGCTGCTCTCCTCCTCGCTTTCTTAAAAACTCTCACATTTTGAGAAACTATAGAAAAACCCATACTGCAAAAACAAAAAAACACAATGCAAAAATTACCACAAAATTACACACATTACACAAAAAGCCCTTGACAAAGGTCAAGACTCACAGAAAGGAGAGAAAAAAAAAACAACAGATCCACCGAGCTTTCATTTTACCCAGTATCACCATTGTCCTCCTCTGCCATTCGGACTGAACAGCAAGTCTCTGAACCACTAACCCCTTCGTGCTCACTCCATTTTTTTTTAGCTGGCCCAATTTTCCTCTTAGGCATACTACTGCATGCCTCATCACTTTCCCCATCCTCCTCCCTCTGAAACTTATTCCCACCCCTGTCCTCATCTGAAGAAAGGCCTCCAATATTCTGAGGATCTGAGGGGTGCACAGGGCTCTCAGCTTCAGAAATGCGCACGTTTTCCTCCGTTGCATCCATTGCTTCCTCAAGAGAAAACATTTCAGGCACAGTAGAGTCATCATCTTCTTCCTCATCTTCTTCCTGATCTTCTTCCTTATTAAACCCCTTCTCTACTTTTTTTGCCTCCAACCAAAACTCCTTATCTTCCTTCTGTGCATCACTCATAGCACCATGGGGTGCTAGCACAATGTCATCTGGAGTCACAGAGCGTCTTTCCCTCTCCCTCTCCCTCCTTTCCTCTCTCTCCATTCTTTCAGATTCCTTTCTGATAATCGCCAACCTCCTCCTTCTCTCCTCCTCCTCTCTCCATTCACTCTCTGAGCGTCTAGGCGCCCTCCGCGGACAATCCTTATACATGTGGTCACTACTACCACACACGTTACAGGTCTTAGCCATCGGGCAATCACCAGCCATATGCCCCTCCTTCTTGCAGTTTCGGCAACACTGCCCCTTCTGGCAGTCTGCCTGGACATGTCCAAAAGAGAAACATCTCCTGCAAAACAGAGGCTGCCCAGGGTACGTGAGGAAACCCCTATGCCCTGCCACAGAGAAGTTCGCCGGAGGGTGTCTGAACCCACCCACACTGCCAGGATCTCTTCTGAACCTTACACGATACTTGTATTGACAATTGAAGATTCCTAAGCCGTTCACTTGCTTCTCTCCCTTTGAAACAAAGTCACCGTGTCACCGTGCTGTGAGAGAAAGCTCTCCAACAATGCAGGTTCAGTAAAGGGGTTATAGACAGTGATAGTCACCTGCCTTTCCTGAAGACCAAACAGTGGTTCACATTTGACTCCCTTCAAACAGGGATCTCCGGCATGATTCCGAAACCACTCATAGACATTCAGGCAATAATGCTCCGACATAAAAGTAACATCGTAGTTACCTTGATTAGGGAACTCATTGATACTATAGATGTTCTCCCGTTTTTCTCCAGCCTTTTCCTCAATAAGGTCACGAACGATAAAGACCACGCTGTTCCTTGCCCGGATAGATGGCTCCAACGTCACTCGGATGGTGTTCTTCACATAACTCATCTTCAAAGCTGTCGGTATAAACTACCACAGAAAAAAAACAGAATTATCTGCAAAAGAGTCTGGATTCCTCCAGAAAACCTCACTCCTGACAGCTGTTTCGGGGTTTTTGTCCCTCATCTGTGTGGAGTAGGAATCTGGCTGTTAGGAGCAGTGCCTAGTAAAAAGGCTATAAAGGCACAGATGATTGGCCTCGGGGAGACCAAAACATCCAACACCGCGGAGACACTATCACGTGTTTCTCAACGTAGTGATTCCAGAACACTGCCCCCATCCCTTATGGGAAATATGCAGATGCATGTAAAGAAGCTGCGGAGACACCATCACGTGTTTCTCGACGCAAGCAGTGAATAGCCAGGCCTTTCCCCGGGAAGGAACAACCACGGGAAGGGCAGCATCCTATGAAGGAAAGCCACCTATGCCAAGCATGGTATCCATCCACAGACAGCTGTTTCAGGGTGTTTGCCCCTCATCAGTGTGGAGTAGGAATCTGGCTATTAGGAGCAGTGCCTAGTAAAAAGGCTATAAAGGCACAGATGATTGGCCTCGGGGAGACCAAAATATCCAACACCGCGGAGACACCATCACGTGTTTCTCAACGCAGTGATTCCAGAACACTGCCCCCATCCCTTATGGGAAATATGCAGATGCATGTAAAGAAGCTGCGGAGACACCATCACGTGTTTCTCGACGCAAGCAGTGAATAGCCAGGCCTTTCCCCGGGAAGGAACAACCACGGGAAGGGCAGCATCCTATGAAGGAAAGCCACCTATGCCAAGCATGGTATCCATCCACAGACAGATGTTTCAGGGTGTTTGCCCCTCATCAGTGTGGAGTAGGAATCTGGCTATTAGGAGCAGTGCCTAGTAAAAAGGCTATAAAGGCACAGATGATTGGCCTCGGGGAGACCAAAATATCCAACACCGCGGAGACACCATCACGTGTTTCTCAACGCAGTGATTCCAGAACACTGCCCCCATCCCTTATGGGAAATATGCAGATGCATGTAAAGAAGCTGTGGAGACACCATCACGTGTTTCTCGACGCAAGCAGTGAATAGCCAGGCCTTTCCCTGGGAAGGAACAACCACGGGAAGGGCAGCATCCTATGAAGGAATGACACCTATGCCAAGCATGGTATCCATCCACAGACAGCTGTTTCGGGGTGTTTGCCCCTCATCAGTGTGGAGTAGGAATCTGGCTATTAGGAGCAGTGCCTAGTAAAAAGGCTATAAAGGCACAGATGATTGGCCTCGGGGAACCCAAAACATCCAACACCGCGGAGACACCATCACGTGTTTCTCAACGCAGTGATTCCAGAAAACTGCTCCCATCCTAATAGCCAGATTCCTACTCCACACTGATGAGGGGCAAACACCCCGAAACAGCTGTCTGTGGATGGATACCATGCTTGGCATAGGTGGCTTTCCTTCATAGGATGCTGCCCTTCCCGTGGTTGTTCCTTCCCGGAGAAAGGCCTGGCTATTCACTGCTTGCGTCGAGAAACACGTGATGGTGTCTCCGCAGCTTCTTTACATGCATCTGCATATTTCCCATAAGGGATGGAGGCAGTGTTCTGGAATCACTGCGTTGAGAAACACGTGATGGTGTCTCCGCGGTGTTGGATGTTTTGTCTCCCCGAGGCCAATCATCTGTGCCTTTATAGCCATTTTACTAGGCACTGCTCCTAATAGCCAGATTCCTACTCCACACTGATGAGGGGCAAACCCCCCGAAACAGCTGTCTGTGGATGGATACCATGCTTGGCATAGGTGGCTTTCCTTCATAGGATGCTGCCCTTGCCGTGGTTGTTCCTTCCCGGGGAAAGGCCTGGCTATTCACTGCTTGCGTCGAGAAACACGTGATGGTGTCTCCGCAGCTTCTTTACATGCATCCTCAAATGTTTAGGCTCACAGGGGCTCTCCAAATGCGACATAGTGTCCGCTAACGATTGGAGCTAATTTTTCATTCAAAAAGTCAAATGTCGCTCCTTCCCTTCCAAGCCCGGCTGTGTGCCCAAACAGTGGTTTACCCCCACATGTGAGGTATCACTGTACTCAAGAGAAATTGCCCAATAAATTTTAGGATCCATTTTATCCTGTTGTCCATGTGGAAATGAACAAATTGAGGCTAAAATAATTTTTTGGTGAAAAAAAGTACTTTTTCATTGTTACAGATCAATTTGTGAAGCACCTGGGGGATCAATGTGCTCAGTATGCTTCTAGATAAGTTCCTTGGGGGGTCTAGTTTCCAAAATGGGGTCACATATGGGGGAGCTCCAATGTTTAGGCACACAGGGGCTCTCCAAACGCGACATGGTGACCGCTAACGATTAGAGCTAATTTTTCATTCAAAAAGTCAAATGGCGCTCCTTCCCTTCTGAGCCCCGACGTGTGCCCAAACAGGGGTTTACCCCCACATGTGAGGTATCAGTGAACTCAGGAGAAATTGCCCAATACATTTTAGGATCCATCTTATCCTGTTGCCCATGTGGAAATGAACAAATTGAGGCTAAAATAAATTTTTTGTGAAAAAAAAGTACTTTTTCATTTTTATGGATCAATTTGTGAAGCACCTGGGGGTTCAAAGTGCTCACTATGCATCTAGATAAGTTCCTTGGGGGATCTAGTTTCCAAAATGGGGTCACATGTGGGGGAGCTCCAATGTTTAGGCATACAGGGGCTCTCCAAACGCGACATGGTGTCCGCAACAATTGGAGCTAATTTTTCATTCAAAAGTCAAATGGCGCTTCTGTCCTTCCGAGCCTTGCCGTGTGCACAAACAGTGGTTTGTGACCACATATGAGGTATCAGTGTACTCAGGAGAAATTGCCCAACACATTTTACGATCCATTTTATCCTGTTGCCCATGTGGAAATGAACAAATTGAGGCTAAAATAAATTTTTTTGTGAAAAACAATTACTTTTTCATTTTTACGGATCAATTTGTGAAGCACCTGGGGGTTCAAAGTGCTCACTATGCATCTAGATAAGTTCCATGGGGGGTCTAGTTTCCAAAATGGGGTCACTTGTGGGGGAGCTCCAATGTTTAGGCACACAGGGGCTCTCCAAACGCGACATGGTGTCCGCTAAAGATTGGAGCCAATTTTTCATTGAAAAAGTCAAATGGCGCTCCTTCCCTTCCGAGCCCTGTCGTGCGCCCAAATAGTAGTTCCCCCCACATATGGGGTATCAACGTACTCAGGACAAATAGTACAATAACTTTTGGTGTCAAGTTTCTCTTTTTACCCTTGGGAAAATAAAAAAATTGTTGCTAAATGATCATTTTTGTGACTAAAAAGTTAAATGTTCATTTTTTCCTTCCATGTTGCTTCTGCTGCTGTGAAGCACCTGAAGGGTTAATAAACTTCTTGAATGTGGTTTTGAGCACCTTGAGGGGTGCAGTTTTTAGAATGGTGTCACTTTTGGGTATTTTCAGCCATATAGACCCCTCAAACTGACTTCAAATATGAGGTGGTCCCTAAATAAATGGTTTTGTAAATTTTGCTGTAAAAATGAGAAATCGCTGGTCAACTTTTAACCCTTATAACTTCCTAGCAAAAAAAAGTTGTTTCCAAAATTGCGCTGATGTAAAGTAGACATGTGGGTAATGTTATTTATTAACTATTTTGTGTCACATAACTCTCTCGTTTAACAGAATAAAAATTCAAAATTTGAAAATTGCAAAATATATATAAATTATGCGTTTATTTGTGATAAAAATGGAAATTTGGCAAAAATTTTGAAAATTTCGCAATTTTCACATTTTGAATTTTTATTCTGTTAAACCAGAGAGTTATATGACACAAAATAGTTAATAAATAACATTTCCCACATGTTTACTTTATATCAGCACAATTTTGGAAACAAAATTTTTTTTGCTAGGAAGTTATAAGGGTTAAAATTTGACCAGCGATTTCTCATTTTTCCAACGAAATTTACAAAACCATTTTTTTTAGGGACCACCTCACATTTGAAGTCAGTTTGAGGGGTCTATATGGCTGAAAATAGCCAAAAGTGACACCATTCTAAAAACTGCACCCTTAAAGGTACTCAAAACCACATTCAAGAAGTTTATTAACCCTTCAGGTGCTTCACAGCAGCAGAAGCAACATGGAAGGAAAAAATGAACATTTAACTTTTTAGTCACAAAATTATTTTTTAGCAACAATTTTTTTATTTTCCCAATGGTAAAAGGAGAAACTGAACCACGATAGTTGTTGTCCAATTTGTCCTGAGTACGCTGATACCTCATATGTGGGGGTAAACCACTGTTTGGGCGCACGGCAGGGCTTGGAAGGGAAGGAGCGCCATTTGACTTTTTGAATCAAAAATTGGCTCCAATCTTTAGCGGACACCATGTCACGTTTGGAGAGCCCCCGTGTGCCTAAAAATTGGAGCTCCCCCACAAGTGACCCCATTTTGGAAACTAGACGCCCCAAGGAACTTATCTAGATGCATAGTGAGCACTTTGAACCCCCAGGTGCTTCACAAATTGATCCGTAAAAATGAAAAAGTACTTTTTTTTCACAAAAAAATTCTTTTAGCCTCAATTTTTTCATTTTCACATGGGCAACAGGATAAAATGGATCCTAAAATTTGTTGGGCAATTTCTCCTGAGTACACTGATACCTCATATGTGGGGGTAAACCACTGTTTGGGGACATGGTAAGGCTCGGAAGGGAAGGAGCGCCATTTGACTTTTTGAATGAAAAATTATCTCCATCGTTAGCGGACACCATGTCGCGTTTGGAAAGCTCCTGTGTGCCTAAACATTGGCGCTCCCCCAAAAGTGACCCCATTTTGGAAACTAGACCCCCCAAGGAACTTATCTAGATGCATATTGAGCACTTTAAACCCCCAGGTGCTTCACAGAAGTTTATAACGCAGAGCCATGAAAATAAAAAATAATTTTTCTTTCCTCAAAAATGATTTTTTTAGCCTGGAATTTCCTATTTTGCCAAGGGTAATAGGAGAAATTGGACCCCAAATGTTGTTGTCCAGTTTGTTCTGAGTACGCTGATACCCCATATGTGGGGGTAAACCACTTTTTCGGCGCACGGCACGGCTCGGAAGGGAAGGCACGCCATTTGGCTTTTTAAATGGAAAATTAGCTCCAATTATTAGTGGACACCATGTCACGTTTGGAGAGCCCCTGTGTGCCTAAACATTGGAGATCCATCAGAAATGACCCCATTTTGGAAACTAGTCCACCAAAGGAACTAATCTAGATGTGTGGTGAGGACTTTGAAACGCCAAGTGCTTCACAGAAGTTTATAACGCAGAGCCATGAAAATAAAAAAAAAAAAAATATTTTCTCAAAAATGATTTTTAGCCTGCAATTTTTTATTTTCCCAAGGGTATCAGGAGAAATTTGACCCCAAAAGTTGTTGTCCAGTTTCTCCTGAGTACGCTGATACCCCATATGTGGGGGTAAACCACTGTTTGGGCACATGCCGGGGCTCGGAAGTGAAGTAGTGACTTTTGAAATGCAGACTTTGATGGAATGCTCTGTGGGCGTCACGTTGCGTTTACAGAGCCCCTGATGTGGCTTAACAGTAGAAACCCCCCACAAGTGACCCCATTTTGGAAACTAGACCCCGAAAGGAACTTATCTAGATGTGTGGTGAGCACTTTGAACCCCCAAGTGCTTCACAGAAGTATATAATGCAGAGCCGTGAAAATAATAAATACGTTTTCTTTCCTCAAAAATTATTATTTAGCCCAGAATTTTTTAATTTTCCCAAGGGTAACAGGAGAAATTTGACCCCAATATTTGTTGTCCAGTTTCTCCTGAGTACGGTGATACCCCATATGTGGGGGTAAACCACTGTTTGGGCACACGTTGGGGCTCGGAAGTGAAGTAGTGACGTTTTGAAATGCAGACTTTGATGGAATGCTCTGCGGGCGTCACGTTGCGTTTGCAGAGCCCCTGATGTGGCTAAACAGTAGAAACCCCCCACAAGTGACCCCATTTTGGAAACTAGACCCCGAAAGGAACTTATATAGATGTGTGGTGAGCACTTTGAACCCCCAAGTGCTTCATAGAAGTTTATAATGCAGAGCCGTGAAAATAATAAATACGTTTTCTTTCCTCAAAAATAATTATTTAGCCCAGAATTTTTTATTTTCCCAAGGGTTACAGGAGAATTTGGACCACAAAATTTGTTGTTCAGTTTCTCCTGAGTACGCTGATACTCCATGTGTGGGGGTAAACCACTGTTTGGGCACACGTCGGGGCTCAGAAGGGAAGTAGTGACTTTTGAAATGCAGACTTTGATGGAATGGTCTGCGGGCGTCACGTTGCGTTTGCAGAGCCCCTGGTGTGCCTAAACAGTAGAAACCCCCCACAAGTGACCCCATTTTAGAAACTAGACCCCCCAAGGAACTTATCTAGATATGTGGTGAGCACTTTGAACCCCCAAGTGCTTCACAGACGTTTACAACGCAGAGCCGTGAAAATAAAAAATCATTTTTCTTTCCTCAAAAATGATGTTTTAGCAAGCAATTTTTTATTTTCACAAGGGTAACAGGAGAAATTGGACCCCAGTAATTGTTGTGCAGTTTGTCCTGAGTATGCTGGTACCCCATAGGTGGGGGTAAACCACTGTTTGGGCACACGTCAGGGCTCGGAATTGAGGGAGCACCATTTGACTTTTTGAATACGAGATTGGCTGGAATCAATGGTGGCGCCATGTTGCGTTTGGAGACCCCTGATGTGCCTAAACAGTGGAAACCCCTCAATTCTACCTCCAACACACCCCTAACCCTAATCCCAACTGTAGCCATAACCCTAATCACAACCCTAATTCCAACCCTAATTCCAACCCTAACCCTAAGGCTATGTGCCCACGTTGCGGATTCGTGTGAGATTTTTCAGCATCATTTTTGAAAAATCCACGGGTAAAAGGCACTGCGTTTTACCTGCGGATTTTCCGCGGATTTCCAGTGTTTTTTGTGCGGATTTCACCTGCGGATTCCTTTTGAGGAACAGGTGTAAAACGCTGCGGAATCCGCACAAAGAATTGACATGCTGCGGAAAATACAACGCAGCGTTTCCGCGCGGTATTTTCCGCACCATGGGCACAGCGGATTTGGTTTCCATATGTTTACATGGTACTGTAAACCTGATGGAACACTGCTGCGGATCCGCAGCCAAATCCGCACCGTGTGCACATAGCCTAATTCTAAAGGTATGTGCACACGCTGCGGAAAACGCTGCGGATCCGCAGCAGTTTCCCATGAGTTTACAGTTCAATGTAAACCTATGGGAAACAAAAATCGCTGTACACATGCTGCGGAAAAACTGCACGGAAACGCAGCGGTTTACATTCCGCAGCATGTCAATTCTTTGTGCGGATTCCGCAGCGGTTTTACAACTACTCAAATAGAAAATCGCAGTTGTAAAACCGCAGTGAAATGCGCAGAAAAAACGCGGTAAATCCGCCATAAATCCGCAGCGGTTTAGCACTGCGGATTTATCAAATCCGCAGCGGAAAAATCCGCAGAGGACCAGAATATGTGTGCACATACCGAAACCCTACCCCTAACCCTACCCCTAACCCTACCCCTACCCCTACCCCTAGCCCTAACCCTACCCCTAACCCTACCCCTACCCCTAACCCTAGCCCTAACCCTACCCCTAGCCCTAACCCTACCCCTACCCCTAACCCTAGCCCTAACCCTACCCCTAGCCCTAACCCTACCCCTAACCCTACCCCTACCCCTAACCCTACCCCTAACCCTACCCCTAGCCCTAACCCTAACCCTAACCCTACCCCTAACCCTAACCCTACCCCTAACCCTATTCTAACATTAGTGGGAAAAAAAATTCTTTATTTTTTTATTGTCCCTACCTATGGGGGTGACAAAGGGGGGGGGGTCATTTATTATTTTTTTTATTTTGATCACTGAGATATAATCTATCTCAGTGATCAAAATGCACTTTGGAACGAATCTGCCGGCAGGCAGATTCGGCGGGCGCACTGCGCATGCGCCTGCCATTTTGGAAGATGGCGGCGCCCGGGGAGAAGACGGACGGACCCCGGCAGGATCGGTAAGTATGATGGGGTGGGGGGGAGCACGGGGGGGGGATCAGAGCATGGGGGGGTGAATCGGAGCGCGGGAGGGGTGGAACGGAGCACGGGGGGGTGGAACGGAGCACGGGGGGGTGGAACGGAGCACGGGGGGGGTGGATCGGAGTGCAGGGGGGGTGATTGGAGCACGGGGAGGGTGATTGGAGCACGGGGGGAGCGGAGCACTGGATGGAGGGGAGCCGGAGCAGTGTACCGGACAGATCGGAGGGCTGGGGGGGCGATCGGTGGGGTGGGGTGGGGGCACATTAGTATTTCCAGCCATGGCCGATGATATTGCAGCATCGGCCATGGCTGGATTGTAATATTTCACCCGTTATAATAGGTGAAATATTACAAATCGCTCTGATTGGCAGTTTCACTTTCAACAGCCAATCAGAGCGATCGTAGCCACGGGGGGTGAAGCCACCCCCCCTGGGCTAAACTACCACTCCCCCTGTCCCTGCAGATCGGGTGAAATGGGAGTTAACCCTTTCACCTGATCTGCAGGGACGCGATCTTTCCATGACGCCACATAGGCGTCATGGGTCGGATTGGCACCGACTTTCATGACGCCTACGTGGTGTCAAAGGTCGGGAAGGGGTTAAATAATTAAAAAATATGATGTGGGGACCCCTCTATTCTTGATAACCAGTCTTGTTGAGCTGACAGCTGAGGGTTGCAGCCCCCAGGTGTGAGTTTTGCCTGGCTGGTTATCAAAAATGCAGGGGAACCCCACTGTTTTTTTAATTATTTATTTACAGCTCAGGAGCCAGCTAAAAAATACACCCAGCAGCCGTGTATGGGCATGTTACACCTGTCCCACATCCTTGCTGTCTGCATGCTTCATCACTGGCACTTTCACTTCGCCGCTCCTTACCGTATGCCTTTCACATTTTGTAATTTCTATGTCTCTGTCATTTGTAGTAGGCCAAGCAGTTTTTACAAATGTAAACCACTGTAATTTCACACAAAGCACATTCATCTGTATGAATGACATTAGTCAATTTTTGGAACAAAAAATGTTGTGAACTATACAAGGCTAGCATTTTTTACAAATTTTAAACCCCCACAATTTTAAACAAAGTGCGTTCATCTGTATGAATGACAATAGTTAAATTATGGAATAAAAAAATGTGTGAATTGTAGCAGGACAAGTAGTTTTTCAACCACCATAATTGTACACAAGCACGTTCAACTATATGGATGACAAATAGTGATGAGAGAACATACGCACCACTACTCGGTACTCACCCGAGTATCACTGTGCTCGGTGTACTCAGCGAGCACTGAGCATTTCCGGGATTATTCGGCGGGAACTCATGTCTCCTGCTTTTAATTTTGTCACTTTTTAGAGCGCCAATCAACATGCAGGGATTGTCTGCCATGCACTGTAATACCGCAGCCATCTTTGTTGTGGTATTACAGTGATGGACTGGCCGCATAGCATCATCAGGTCTATAAGAGACCTGGCACCGCCCTGCTCGCCGCATTCTGCTCTGGACTCAGCTAGTGTAGGGAGAACTGCTGCTGAGATATGTTCAGATTCTTACTTTTATTAGTTAGTGTGGGTCTACTAGTGGTCAATCCACAAATCCTGATAAACCAACAGTCCTTTTTAGGGCTAATTCGGGGGTACATAGATTGCAGCTCTAGGTAGACAGGGGAATCTTTGTGCACTTATCCACATCAGTGCAAGGCATGCAGGCACGTTATGTGAGTAGATGGATCTCACTGCATACATCAAAAGGCTACATTACTGTCTGCTGCTGCTTATTTTATATATACAGTACAGACCAAAAGTTTGGACACACATTCTCATTCCTTGGGGCAGCATGGTGGCTCAGTGGTTAGCACTGCAGCCTTGCAGCACTGGAGTCCTGGGTTCAAACCCCACCAAGGACAACATCTGCAAAGAGTTTGTATGTTCTCTCTGTGTTTGCGTGGGTTTTCTCCGGGTACTCTGGTTTCCTCCCACATTCCAAAGACATACTGATAGGGAATTTAGTTTGTGAGCCCCAACAGGGACAGCAATGATAATGTGTGCAACCTGTAAAGCGCTGCAGAATATGTTAGCGCTAGATAAAAATAAAGATTATACAATTCCCCATGTGTTAATTCATAGTTTTGATGCATTCAGTGTGAATTTACAATTTTCATAGTCATGAAAATACAGAAAAATCTTTAAATGAGAAGGTGTGTCCAAACTTTTGGTCTGTACTGTACGTAGCTGCAGGTATCCGTTGCTAGGTTTAGTTTTTTTTGCACCTTCTAATTTTGTTACAAAGCAATCCATAGCCCCCTTTTTTCTACATTTATTTGCTTGGTCACACTGCAGACTACAGCCAGGTCATTTCAATACAAGAGCGTGAAAATCGAACAATTTAATTTTTTTTTGTCCCAGGCATCAGATGTGAATGCGCAGAAAATTCTGGACTTTTTTTTGGTACCATAGTATTTTTTGTGGTGTCTAACAACATTTGTGGAAACCATATTGCTGACCAAAAAATCTGTAGCTGGGCCAAAAATATTTAGCTACAGTTCTTATAGTTATCACTGTGATTTGTACGCCACACGCATCGCATATCATTGCACTAAATATTTTACAATTTTAGTACTGCAATTTTTTTTTAGTGCTATAGCCTACTTATTGACACAATTTTGGTGGGCCAAAAAAAATCGAGGCCACATTTTGATCAGTCTGTTATCTCCGTCCGACTCCTGGTCTATCTGTGGTGTCCAAATCCTGGCTTTTCATGCATACATTCCAGTTTTCTGTCTGCTACCCTTGGTCTATATAGTATTTTGTGGTTACATTTTTTTAAAATAAAACAGGCCACGTATTGAAACAGTCTGTTATCTCAGTCAGACGCCTGGTCTATCTGTGGTGTTGAAATTCTTTCTTTTCAGGCATACATTCCAGTTTTTAACCATGGTTAATGTGTTCCGTGCTGCTAGTCAGTCAATTTTTTGGCAAGGGTGTCTATGATCCCCATAAAATATTTTTTTAAAATGTACCCACATGGGGAAATGTTTGTCAGCCCATGCACTTAGTGTATGGACATTACAAGTCTAGGAGACCCACTCCTTAAATTCGGCCCAGTTTTTAATGATGCCTTTCTCCCTGTCTCATTATCCACCGCCACTAGATCAGCAGGGTTAATGTGTTCCATGCTGCTATAGCCAGTCAATTTTATGGCAAGGGTGTCTATGATCCCTATAAATATTTTTAGAAAATGTACCCCCCATGGGGAAATGTTTGTCAGCCCATGCACTTAGTAACATAGTAACGTAGTTATTAAGGTTGAAGGAAGACTTTAAGTCCATCTATTTCAACCCATAGCCTAACCTAACATGCCCTAACATGTTGATCCAGAGGAAGGCAAAAAACCCATGTGGCAAAAAGTAAGCTCCACATTGGGGAAAAAAATTCCTTCCCGACTCCACATACGGCAATCAGACTAGTTCCCTGGATCAACGCCCTATCAATATATATCTAATATATACCGTATTTTTCTGACCATAAGACGCACTTTTTTCCTCCAAATTTGAGAGGAAAGTGTGGGTGCATCTTATGGTAGGGATGTAACGTGGGGAGGGGGCAGCAGCGAGTGGGATTGCACTGGTAGGCAGGAGGCAGAAAAATGTCTCTGCTGGACTTCAGGAATCAGCTGGGGAAACCACATGGTCCCGATCATTAAAGTGCAGTGAATATTCATTAGCTGCTTCCCGCCCACCTGTCAGCTGAGCAGGGAGTCAGGAGCAGCAAATGAATAGTCCTTCACAGGGACACACATGGTTTCCCCAGCACCGGATTCCTGCAGCAGCTGGCGAGATCTGTGGAGCAGCAGGGGCCAGAGGGGACAAGATCGCTGCATACCTGCCTGCTGGGGCTGTGCTGGATGCTGAGTGCTCCAGCACAAGGACCTGTGTGATGTCATGAAGAGGGCAGGCTGGAGCATCACATGGCAGCACAGAGCCCTCCCTCTTCTGATGTCATCACAGGTCCTGCAGACACCACACTACAATCTGCAAGCTTACTCCTGTGCTGTGGAGAGGCAACAAGAGGGAGCGCTCTGTGGTGTCATGGGATAGGATGCTCCAGCATTTTACCTCGCCACAGTGTGGCTGTCTGCCACAATTAAAAGGTTAGTCACTACAACACAAAGTAAAGCACTCTGCCACTTCTGTGGTGAACTATAACTCCCAGCATGCCATAGGTTCTGCAGGACATACTGGGAGTTATAGTTCTCCCAATGGGATCTCAAAGCAGAACTCCTGTGTTATTTTTCAGTGCTGGAGTGGTGCTTTAAATATAAGCCCTGTACCCCCATTCTTATACTTGTACCCTCCAGCATCTTCATACAGTACTTTACAGACACCACACTGGTCCCGCAGCTCCATCTTCTACCCGCAGCTTCCAACATAATAACATACTATAATATATACCAGTAATAACAACACATATACAGTTAGGTCCATATATATTTGGACAGAGACAAAATTTTTCTAATTTTGGTTATAGACATTACCACAATGAATTTTAAACAAAACAATTCAGATGCAGTTGAGGTTTGGACTTTCTGCTTTCATTTGAGGGTATCCACATTAAAATTGGATGAAGGGTTTAGTAGTTTCAGCTCCTTAAAATGTGCCACCCTGTTTTTAAAGTAATTGGACAATTGACTCCAGGCTATTTCATGGACAGTTGTGGGCAATCCCTTCATTATGTCATTCTCAATTAAGCAGATAAAAGGCCTGGAGTTGTTTTGAGGTGTGGTACTTGCATTTGGAAGGTTTTGCTGCAAAGTAAATATGCGGTCAAAGGAGCTCTCCATGCAGGTGAAACAAGCCATCCTTAAGCTGCGAAAACAGAAAAAACCCATCCAAGAAATTGCTGCAATATTAGGAGTGCCAAAATCTACAGTTTGGTACATCCTGAGAAAGAAAAAAAGCACTGGTGAACTCATCAATGCAAAAAGACCTAGGCGCCCACGGAAGACAACAATGGTGGATGATCGCAGAATAATCTCCATGGTGAAGAGAATCCCCTTCACAACAGCCAACCAAGTGAACAACACTCTCCAGGAGGTAGGCATATCAATATCCAAATCTACCTTAAAGAGAAGACTGCATGAAAGTAAATACAGAGGGTTCACTGCACGGTGCAAGCCACTCATTAGCATCAAGAATAAAAAGGCTAGACTGGACTTTGCTAAAAAACATCTAAAAATGCCAGCACAGTTCTGGAAGAACCATCTTTGGAGAGATGAAACCAAGATCAACCTCTACCAGAATGATGGAAAGAGAAAAGTATGGCAAAGACGTGGTACAGCTCATGATCCAAAGCATACCACATCATCTGTAAAACACGGCGGAGGCAGTGTGATGGCTTGGGCATGCATGGCTGCCAGTGGCACTGGGTCACTAGTGTTTATTGATGATGTGACACAGGGCAGAGGCATCTGAATGAATTCTGAGGTATTCAGAGCCATACTGTGTGCTCAGATCTAGCTAAATGCAGCAAACCTCATTGGTCGTCATTTCATACTACAGATGGACAATGACCAAAACAGAAAGCCAAAGCAACCCAGGAGTTTAGTAAAGCAAAGAAGTGGAATATTCTTGAATGGCCAAGTCAGTCACCTGATCTCAACCCAATTGAGCATGTATTTCACTTGTTAAAGACTAAACTTCAGACCGAAAGGCCCACAAACAAACAGCAACTGAAAATCACCGCAGTGAAGGCCTGGCAGAGCATCAAAAAGGCAAAAACACAGCGTCTGGTTATGTCCTTGAGTTCAAGACTTCAGACAGTCATTGCCAACAAAGGGTTTTCAACCAAGTATTAAAAATGAACATTTTATTTAAAATTATTGAATCTGTCCAATTACTTTTGGTCCCTTTAAAAACAGGGTGGCACATGTTAAGGAGCTGAAACTCCTAAACCCTTCATCCAATTTTACTGTGGATACCCTCAAATGAAAGCTGAAAGTCTGAACTTCAACTGCATCCGAATTGTTTTGTTTAAAATTCATTGTGGTAATGTCTATAGCCAAAATTAGAAAAATGTTGTCTCTGTCCAAATATATCTGGACCTAACTGTAATACTATGTTTATGTTATTAAATATTTTACCACCTTTTTTGCTTCAAATATTTTTTTTTCCCCATTTTCCACCTCGAAAACCTGGGTGCGTCTTATAGTCCGGTGCGTCTTATAGTCCAAAAAATACGGTGTATATATATATATAACCTGTAACATTATACTTTTCAAGAAAGGCATCCAGTCCCCTCTTAAATTTAAGTAATGAATCACTCATTACAAAATGATACGGCAGAGAGTTCCATAGTCTCACTGCTCTTGCAGTAAAGAACCCGCGTCTGTTGTTATGCTTAAACCTTCTTTCCTCCAGACGCAGAGGATGCCTGTTATGACCTGGTGGTTAGGAGCACCCGGAATGACCTGATAGTTAAACCTCATACAGGACAAGCTCTGGGATGTGGGAGCTCTGCTGACCGCAAGCCCTAATCCTATCACACACACTAGAAATAGCCGTGGAGCGCTCCTGACGCTCCCTATGCGCCTCGTCACAGCCTAAGGACTAGCTAGCCCTAGAGATAGAAAATAAAGCCTAACTTGCCTCAGAGAAATTCACCAGAGGTAAAGGAAGCCCCCCACATATATTGACTGTAAAGATGAAAGTCACAAACGCAGAAATGAAACAGGTTTCAGCAAAGTGAGGCCAGACTTACTAAATAGACAGAGGATAGGAAAGGTAACTTTGCGATCAGCACAAAAACCTACAAAAGACCACGCAGAGTGTGCAAAAAAGACCTCCACACCGACTCATGGTGCGGAGGGGCCACCCTGTATCCCAGAGCTTCCAGCTAGCAAGACAAAATCATGAAAACCAGCTGGACAAGAAAACAATGAACAAATAATGACTATCAGAAACTTAGCTTCTGCAGGAGAAGGCAGGTCACCAGAGAGATCCAGGAGTAAACTGAACCAATGCTAAAACATTGACAGCTGGCATGGAGTAACGATCTGAGAGGATTTAAATAGAGCAGTCAACCAAAGGATAAACCACGTCACCTGTGTAAGGAACCTCAGAAGCAGCAGCTTCACTCACAGCCACCAGAGGGAGCCCATAGACAGAACTCGCCGAAGTACCATTCACAACCACAGGAGGAAGTTCGACAACAGAATTCACAACAGTACCCCCCCCTTGAGGAGGGGTCACCGAACCCTCACCAGAGCCCCCAGGCCGATCAGGACGAGCCAAATGAAAGGCACGAACAAGATCGGCAGCCTGAACATCAGAGGCAAAAACCCAGGAATTATCTTCCTGACCATAACCCTTCCACTTGACCAGGTACTGGAGTTTCCGTCTCGAAACACGAGAATCCAAAATCTTCTCCACCACATACTCCAACTCCCCCTCGACCAACACCGGGGCAGGAGGATCAACGGAGGGAACCATAGGCGCCACGTATCTCCGCAACAACGACCTATGGAACACATTATGGATGGCAAAAGAAGCTGGAAGATCCAAACGAAATGACACAGGATTAAGAACTTCAGAAATCTTATATGGTCCAATGAAACGAGGCTTAAACTTAGGAGAGGAAACCTTCATAGGAACGTGACGAGATGACAACCAAACCAAATCCCCAACACGAAGTCAGGGACCAACACAATGCCGGCGTTTAGCGAAACGTTGAGCCTTCTCCTGGGAAAATGTCAAATTGTCCACCACATGAGTTCAAATCTGCTGCAACCTGTCCACCACCTCATCCACACCAGGACAGTCCGAAGGCTCAACCTGCCCTGAAGAGAAGCGAGGATGGAAACCAGAATTACAGAAAAAAGGAGAAACTAAAGTAGCCGAGTTGGCCCGATTATTAAGGGCAAACTCAGCCAAAGGCGAGAAAGACACCCAATCATCCTGATCAGCAGAAACAAAGCATCTCAGATATGTCTCCAAAGTCTGATTAGTTCGTTCGGTTTGGCCATTAGTCTGAGGATGGAAAGCCGAAGAAAAAGACAAATCAATGCCCATCTTAGCGCAAAAGGACCGCCAAAACCTCGAAACAAACTGGGAACCTCTGTCCGAGACGATGTTCTCTGGAATGCCATGCAAACGAACCACATGCTGGAAAAACAATGGCACCAAATAAGAGGAGGAAGGCAGTTTAGACAAGGGCACCAAATGGACCATCTTAGAGAAGCGATCACAAACCACCCAAATGACCGACATCTTTTGAGAAACAGGGAGATCAGAAATAAAATCCATGGAAATATGCGTCCAGGGCCTCTTCGGGATCGGCAAGGGCAAAAGCAACCCACTGGCACGAGAACAGCAGGGCTTAGCCCGAGCACAAATCCCACAGGACTGCACAAAAGAGCGCACATCCCGTGACAAAGAAGGACACCAAAAGGATCTAGCCACTAAATCTCTGGTACCAAAGATTCCAGGATGACCAGCCAATACTGAACAATGAATCTCCGAGATAACTCTACTAGTCCATCTATCAGGGACAAACAGTTTCTCCGTAGGACAACGGTCAGGTCTATCAGCCTGAAACTTTTGCAGCACACGCCGCAAATCAGGGGAAATGGCAGACAAAATTACCCCTTCTTTAAGAATACCCGCCGGCTCCGGAACACCCGGAGAGTCAGGCACAAAACTCCTTGACAGGGCGTCAGCCTTCACATTCTTAGATCCCGGAAGGTATGAAACCACAAAATCAAAACGGGAGAAAAAGAGCGACCATCGAGCCTGTCTAGGATTCAACCGTTTGGCAGACTCGAGATAAGTTAAATTCTTGTGATCCGTCAAGACCAACACGCGATGTTTAGCTCCTTCAAGCCAATGTCGCCACTCCTCGAATGCCCACTTCATGGCCAACAACTCCCGATTGCCCACATCATAATTGCGCTCAGCAGGCGAGAATTTTCTAGAAAAGAAGGCACAGGGTTTCATCACCGAGCCATCAGAACTTCTTTGCGACAAAACAGCCCCAGCTCCAATTTCAGAAGCATCAACCTCCACCTGAAAAGGGAGTGAAACATCTGGCTGGCACAACACAGGGGCCGAAGCAAAACGACGCTTCAACTCCTGAAAAGCCTCTACAGCCGCAGAGGACCAATTGACCACATCAGCACCTTTCTTGGTCAAATCAGTCAACGGCTTAGCAACAATGGAAAAGTTAGCGATGAAGCGACGATAAAAATTAGCAAAGCCCAGAAACTTCTGCAAGCTCTTCACAGATGTCGGCTGAGTCCAATCGTAAATGGCCTGAACTTTAATAGGGTCCATCTCAATAGTAGAAGGGGAAAAAATGTAACCCAAAAATGAAACCTTCTGAACTCCAAAGAGACACTTTGACCCCTTCACAAACAAGGAATTCGCACGAAGGACCTGGAACACCATTCTGACCTGCTTCACATGAGACTCCCAATCATCCGAAAAGACCAAAATGTCATCCAAATATACAATCATGAATCTTTCCAGGTACTCTCGGAAGATGTCATGCATAAAGGACTGAAACACAGATGGAGCATTAGAAAGCCCGAATGGCATAACCAGGTACTCAAAATGACCCTCGGGCGTATTAAATGCCATCTTCCATTCATCACCCTGTTTAATTCGCACAAGATTATACACACCACGAAGATATATCTTGGTGAACCAACTAGCCCCCTTAATCTGAGCAAATAAATCAGACAGCAGCGGCAAAGGATACTGAAATTTGACTGTGATCTTATTGAGAAGGCGGTAATCAATACAAGGTCTCAAAGAACCATCCTTCTTGGCCACAAAAAAGAACCCTGCTCCCAATGGTGACGACGACGGACGAATATGACCCTTCTCCAAGGATTCCTTTATATAACTCTGCATAGCGGCGTGCTCTGGCACAGATAAATTAAACAGACGGCCCTTAGGAAACTTACTACCAGGAATCAAATCAATAGCACAGTCGCAATCCCTATGAGGAGGTAGGGCACCAGATTTGGGCTCTTCAAATACATCCCGGTAATCTGATAAAAACTCAGGAACTTCAGAAGGAGTGGAAGGTGAAATTGAGAGCAATGGAACATCACCATGTACCCCCTGACAACCCCAGCTGGACACAGACATAGATTTCCAATCCAACACTGGATTATGGACCTGTAGCCATGGCAACCCCAAAACGACCACATCATGCAGATTATGCAACACCAAAAAGCGAATATTCTCCTGATGTGCAGGAGCCATGCACATGGTCAATTGAGTCCAGTACTGAGGTTTATTCTTGGCCAAAGGCGCAGCATCAATTCCTCTCAATGGAATAGGATACTGCAAGGGCTCCAAGAAAAAAACACAGCGCCTGGAAAACTCCAAGTCCATCAAATTCAGGGTAGCGCCTGAATCCACAAATGCCATTACAGAATAGGACGACAGAGAGCAAATCAGAGTAACGGACAAAAGAAATTTAGACTGTACCGTACCAATGATGGCAGATCTAGCGAACCGCTTAGTGCGCTTAGGACAATCGGAAATAGCATGAGTGGATTCACCACAGTAAAAACACAGCCCATTCCGACGTCTGTGTCCTTGCCGTTCAGCTCTGGTCAAAGTCCTATCACACTGCATAGGCTCATGCCTATGCTCAGAGAATACCGCCAGATGGTGCACAGCTTTGCGCTCACGCATGCGCCGATCGATCTGAATGGCCAAAGACATAGACTCATTCAGACCAGCAGGCGTGGGAAATCCCACCATGGCATCCTTAAGGGCTTCAGAAAGACCCTTTCTGAAAATTGCTGAAAGGGCACATTCATTCCACTGAGTAAGCACAGACCACTTTCTAAAGTTCTGACAGTACACCTCCGCTTCATCCTGACCCTGACACAAAGCCAGCAAGATTTTCTCTGCCTGATCCACTGAATTAGGTTCATCATAAAGCAATCCAAGCGCCAGAAAAAACGCATCTACATCACGCAATGCCGGATCTCCTGGCGCAAGGGAAAATGCCCAGTCTTGAGGGTCACCACGCAACAAAGAAATAATGATTTTTACTTGTTGAGCAGGGTCACCAGAGGAGCGGGGTTTCAAAGCTAGAAACAGTTTACAATTATTTTTGAAATTCAAGAACCTAGATCTATCTCCAGAAAACAAGTCAGGAATAGGAATTTTAGGCTCTAACATAGGATTCTGAACCACAAAATCTTGAATGTTTTGTACCCTTGCAGAGAGATGATCCATACAAGAGGACAGACCTTTAATGTCCATATCTACACCTGTGTCCTGAACCACCCAAAGGTCTAGGGGAAAAGAAAGACAAAACACAGTGCAAAGAAGAAAAAAAATGGTCTCAGAAGTTCTCTTATCCCTCTATTGACATGCATTAATACTTTGGGCCAGCTGTACTGTTATGACCTGGTGGTTAGGAGCACCCGGAATGACCTGATAGTTAAACCTCATACAGGACGAGCTCTGGGATGTGGGAGCTCTGCTGACCGCAAGCCCTAATCCTATCACACACACTAGAAATAGCCGTGGAGCGCTCCTGACGCTCCCTATGCGCCTTGTCACAGCCTAAGGACTAGCTAGCCCTAGAGATAGAAAATAAAGCCTACCTTGCCTCAGAGAAATTCCCCAAAGGTAAAGGAAGCCCCCCACATATATTGACTGTGAGTAAAGATGAAAGTCACAAACGCAGAAATGAAACAGGTTTCAGCAAAGGGAGGCCAGACTTACTAAATAGACAGAGGATAGGAAAGGTAACTTTGCGATCAGCACAAAAACCTACAAAAGACCACGCAGAGTGTGCAAAAAAGACCTCCGCACCGACTCACGGTGCGCAGGGGCCACCCTGCATCCCAGAGCTTCCAGCTAGCAAGACAAAATCATGAAAACCAGCTGGACAAGAAAACAATTAACTAATAATGACTATCAGAAACTTAGCTTCTGCAGGAGAAGGCAGGTAACCAGAGAGATCCAGGAGCGAACTAAACCAATGCTAAAACATTGACAGCTGGCATGGAGTAACGATCTGAGAGGATTTAAACAGAGCAGTCAACCAAAGGATAAACCACGTCACCTGTGTAAGGAACCTCAGAAGCAGCAGCTTCACTCACAGCCACCAGAGGGAGCCCATAGACAGAACTCGCCGAAGTACCATTCACGACCACAGGAGGAAGTTCGACAACAGAATTCACAACAGATGCCCCCTTGTCCCTGTCTCAGGTCTATGATTAAAAAGATCATCAGAACGGTCTTTGTACTGTCCCCTCACATACTTATACATTATAATAAGATCACCCCTTAGCCTTCGTTTTTCCAAACAAAATAGTCCCAAGTTTAATGACCTATCTTAGTATTGCAGACCCCCCAGTCCTCTAATAACCTTGGTCGCTCTTCTCTGCACCCGCTCTAGTTCAGCTATGTCTTTCTTATACACCGGAGACCAGAACTGTACACAGTATTCTAAGTATGGTCGAACTAGTGACTTATATAGAGGTAAAGTTATGTTCTCCTCATAAGCATCTATGCCTCTTTTAATGCATCCCATTATTTTATTTGCCTGTGTAGCAGCTGCCTGACACTGGCCACTGAATATGAGTTTGTTATCCACCCATACTCCCAGGTCTTTTTCATTGACGGTTTTGCCCAGAGTTTTAGAATTAAGCACATAGTTATACATCTTATTACTTCTACCCAAGTTCATGACCTTGCATTTATCCCCATTAAAGCTCTTTTGCCATTTGTCAGCCCAAACTTCTAGTTTACATAAATCATCCTGTAATATAAAATTGTCCTCCTATGTATTGATTACCCTGCAGTGTTTAGTGTATGGGCATTACAAGTCTAGGAGATCCACTACTTTAAATTGGGCCTAGTTTTTAATGAGGCCTTCCTCCACGTCTCATTATTCTCCTCCACTAGAACACCAGGGTGAACGTGTTTTATGCTGCTGCAGCCAGTCAATTTTTTGGCAAAGGTGTCTATGATCCCCATAAAATATTTTTAAAAAATGTACCCTACATGGGGAAATGTTTGTTAGCCCATGCACTTAGTGTATGGGCATTACAAGTCTAGGAGACCTGCGCCTTTAAATTGGGCCTGGTTTTTTAATGAGGCCTCCCTCCACGTCTCATCATCCACCGTCACTAGATCACCAGGGTTAACATGTTCAATGCTGCTACAGCCAGTCATTTTTTTGTCAAGGGTGTCTATTATCCCCATAGAATATTTTTTAAAAATGTACCCCCAATGGGGAAATGTTTGTCAGCCCATGCACTTAGTGTATGGGCATTACAAGTCTAGGAGACCCGTTCCTTTAAATTGGGCCTAGTTTATAATGTCTCATCATCCACCGCCACTAGATCAACAGAGTTAACATGTTCAGTGCTGCGACAGCCAGTCAATTTTTTGCCAAGGGTGTCTATGATCCCCGTAAAAACATTTTTTTAAAAATGTACCTCCCATAGGGAAATGTTTGTCAGCCCATGCAATAAGTGTATGGGCATTACGAGTCTTGGAGACACACTCCTTTGTAATGGGAACCATGAGTCAAAAAGTAGCCAGAAAATTATGCAAAAATAATACAAACTTTATTGAAAACATATACTCGTAAAATTATCATATAAATAGAAGTGACAAATTGTGACTAAATCCATAGGTACACAAGAGACCATGAATCATAGACCAAGACAGGTTGTCTTAAAGTATGCATTAGATGTATTGCCAACATATACACATAAGAATGTATCCAAGTATCCAGTCAGCCAGGCTTAATAGTATACCCATATAAGTAAATGCTGTAACAATGGCCGTAATCTCATGTGCATGCAATAGGTAAGATGCAAAAAGGGTTAATTACCCATGTGGGATAAGGTGGTGGTCCCGTCTGGATTCCGGTCAGCGACCCTTTTTGCATATGTGTATATGCTGGCAATACATCTAATGCATACTTTAAGACAACCTGTCTCGGTCTGTGATTCATGGTCTTCCTCCATGTTTCTTCCAAGGGGGGATTGGGATGCATGCAAATTTGGATCAAGGCTGCCCTTGCATTCAATGCATAAGAAAACAGTATGGGAGTACAAAATGAATAATGTGAAGTGGGTTTTCCTGTGGCCATCCAGTACCTGAGTTCAAAGGATTCTTGGGGTGCATATGACTTGATAGCAGGGCAGGCCTTGCATTCAATGCAACATTTTTTCAGGAAGCCCTACTGTACCTCTCGTGAAAGGGGTATTGGGGTGCGTCGTGATTTTTGGCAGCCCAGCCACTCACTGCATAGGCAAAAACAGTATAGGAGACCCACTGTTTAATAATGGCACTTTTAGAATATTAATGCCGCCTGATGCCCCTATAAAAATTGGCTTTGTAACTTTAATAGTCACTCCTTCATAAATGAAACAAGATGAGTCTGCTTATGTGTCACACACCACATGGCCAGCTAGGGGTGTTAAATGTTACAATGACATTTCCCAGTTAATTCATTTGTATTGGTTGAAAACAATGTTAAAGTTGAACAACGCATCAAAAACGCTGCTTGTGAACAAATCCAAAGTGGTGGAGGAACATTTTGGTCATGGATTAATTATTTTGCAAGTCATTACCCTGGTAAGGATGTGCCTTAACATATTTCCCAGCAAAATCCATTTTGGTTTCGTTTTTGTATGTTTTTGATACACCTATATAAATGGCGTGAAACTCTGTCAACATTGCTGACGGCTGTGACCTAGGAGCCAGAAAAGATTCCAGGGGCGATACCCATGATGTTCCCATGTCATTTTAGCAGTGTTTCCATCATTTTCAGATGTTTTTAGACCTTAACCCCTTTCTGCCAGCTGACGGAATAGTACGTCAGCTGGCAGATCCCCTGCCCACCTCAAAGCCGCGACATGTCAGCTGTTTTGTACAGCTGACATGTGCGCGCAATGAGCGCGAGCAGAATCGCGATCCGCCCGCGCCCATTAACTAGTTAAATGCCGCAGTCAAGCGCTGACAGCGGCATTTAACTAGCGTTCCCGGCCGCGCGGCCGGAGGTGCTCGCACTGCTGACCCCCGTCACATGATCGGGGTCAGCAGTGTATTGCCATAACAACCAGAGGTCTCCTTGAGACCTCTATGGTTGTTGATGGCCGATTGCTTTGAGCGCTACCCTGTGGTCGGCGTTCAAAGCAACCCTGCATTTCTGCTACATATGTAGCAGAGGCGATCGAGTTGTGCATGCTTCTAGCCTCCTATGGAGGCTATTGAAGCATGCCAAAATTAAAAAAAAAGTGATTAAAAATGTAAAAAAATAAAAAATATATAAGAGTTCAAATCACCCCCCTTTCGCACCAATCAAAATAAAACAATAAAAAAAAATCAAACATACACATATTTGGTATTGCCGCGTTCAGAATCGCCCAATCTATCAATAAAAACAAAGGCTTAACCTGACTGCTAAATGGTGTAGCGAGAAAAAAAAATCAAAACGCCAAAATTACGTTTTTTTGGTCGCCGCTACATTGCATTAAAATGCAATAACGGGCGATTAAAAGAACGTATCTACACCAAAATCATATCATTAAAAACGCCAGCTCGGCACGCAAAAAATAAGCCCTCACCCGACCCCAGATCATGAAAATTGGAGACGCTACGGGTATCGGAAAATTGCGCAATTTTTTTTTTTAAAGCAAACTTTGGAATTTTTTTTCACCACTTAGATAAAAAATAACCTAGACATGTCTGGTGTCTGTGAACTCGAAATGACCTGGAAAATCATAATGGCAGGTTAGTTTTAGCATTTGGTGAACCTAGCAAAAAATCCCAAACAAAAAACAAGTGTGAGATTGCACTTTTTTTGCAATTTCATCACACTTGGAATTTTTTTTCCCATTTTCTGTTACATGGCATGGTAAAACCAATGGTATCGTTCAAAAGTACATCTCATCCCGCAAAAAATAAGCTCTCACATGGCCATATTGACGGAAAAATAAAAAAGTTATGGCTCTGGGAAGGAGGGGAGCAAAAAACGAAAATGAAAAAGCGGAAAAAGCTCCGGGGGTGAAGGGGTTAAAAGGACCACTGGGGGATCGGGGAAAAATACTTGGGTTTCCCATAGACTTACAGTGGGCTCGTTGCTCTGGTCGATTACCCCAGAATTCCAATTTGCTCAACTCGAGTAACAAGCACTCGAACATCATAGTGCTCGCCCATCACTAATTACAATAAGTAAATTTTTAGATTAGGAAATGTTGTGAGCTGTAGCAGGACAAGCGTTTTTAAAAAAAATTAATCATCATAATTTTGCGTAAAGTTTGTTCAACTGTATGAATGATGATAGTCAATTTAGGGTATAAAAAATTAGTGAACTGTAGCAGGAAAAGTGTTTTTTAAAAATTTTAAATCACTGTAATTTTACACAAAGCACGTTAAACTGTATGAATGACATTAGTCACTTCTTGGAACAAAAAATTCTGTGATCTGTAGCAGGACAAGTGGTTTTAAAAATGTTAAACCACTGTAATTTTACACACAGCTCATTAAACTGTGTGGTTAACAATATTCAATTTTTTAACAAAACATTTTGTAAACTATAGCAGGACAAGCGTTTTTTTTACAAATTTTAAACCACTATAATTTTACTAAAAGCACATTCAACTGTGTGGATGACTGCAGTCAATTTGTGGTACAAAACATTTTGTGAATTTAGGGGGAAAAGCTTTTCAGAAAAATATTAAACAACCGTAGTTTTATACAAAGCACGTTCAACTGTATGAATGACAATAGTTAATTTTTGTGTCAGAAGAAATTTTGTGGAGCTCTTCCACGCTTCTGAGTTATTGAAGATGTCAATCCAAGAATATATTCGATAAATATATTTATATTTCAACGCGTTTTGAAGTGACACGCACCTCTTCTTCAGGAGTCAACCACATGTAGGTAAAATGATACAAAGACAGCTTTTATGTGCTTGAATTTTGAATACAGTCGAGGTTGTGTCAAAGTTCAGTGTGATAGCACATGATTCACTCAATTAATAATAGACTCAACAGAATTAAAAGTTTTACACTTTAAACACAAAAATCCTTAATAAACGATACACTATAGTCCTTAGATATTAGCCTATCCATAAAACAGTTACCGTATTTTTCGCTTTGTAAGACGCTCCGGATTATAAGACGCACCCCAAATTTTGAGGAGAAAAATAGGAAAAAAACTTTTTTTAATAAATTGGTGGGGCGTCTTATAATCCAGGCATCTTATTACTCCCCAGGGGTTGTGGCTGCAATGGATCAGGGTCCCAGGGTCGTTGCTGGAGGCAAGAGTGGAGCATTGCTGCAGGCTGGGATGAGGGAGTCTGCAGGGGGGCTCCTGTGCTGCAGGGGGGCTCCTGTGCTGCAGGCTGGGATGAGGGCGTCTGCAGGGGGGCTCCTGTGCTGCATGGGGGCTCCTGTGCTGCATGGGGGCTCCTGTGCTGCATTGAGGCTCCTGTGCTGCAGGGCTGTCTCTGGGGCTGCAGGGCTGTCTCGGGGGCTGCAGGGCTGTCTCGGGGGCTGCAGGGCTGTCTCCGGGGCTGCGGGGGGCTCTGGCGACATTTTGTGAAAGACCAGAGCCCCCCGGCAGTTCGTCCATGCGTTCCTGTATGACTGACTCCGGGAAAATGGCAGCCGGAATCTCGAAAGATGAGATCTCAGCAATGAAATCTCATCTCCCGAGTTTCCGGCGGCCATTTTCCCGAAGTTAGTCATACAGGAACGCATGGACGAACTGCCGGGGGGCTCTGGTCTTTCACAAAATGTCGCCAGAGCCCCCCACAGCACCGGAGTTTCCAGGATCTCCCGGGGCAGCAGCGGACAACTGTGGCAGCGGACAACTGCGGCAGCGGTGGCGGGCAGCAGCGGCGGCGGACACCCCCTCATCCCAGCCTGTAACGGTAAGCGGTATATCCGCTTTGTAAGACGCACCCCCATTTCCCCCCCAAATTTGGGGAAAATAAAGTGCGTCTTACAAAGCGGAAAATACGGTATATATTTTAATTTGATTGTATTCTAAATAAAAATGTTTGCATATTCAAGTCTAGAACTCATGTTTCTTAGGTGAAAAGGGACATTGTGTTGTATGTTCTTTACATTTTAGGCTATTTTTGTGTGGCCGTATGAGTTAAAAAAAGAGAGAGGTCTTATATATGAAATTATTTAACATATTGCAGTCCATGTTTTATTCATTTTCTTTTCTTTTTTATATAATAACCCATTTTACTTATATCCAGACATTATTTCAGTTTCCGTTTATTTATTATGCAATTCACCTATTTTAGTAGGATAGATAATACATTTTATTTAACTCCTGCTTCGTGTTGTCTTTTTACTTTCCGTCGTAAGGTGACTTTGTAATTTTTTACCTGTGGTCTTATTTGCTGAAATAAGTGTTTTACGTGCTCAGTGTAAGGCCGGCTTCACACTTGCGAGTTTTACGGACGTAAGAGCGCAGAAACTACGTCCGTAAAACTCGCAAAAAATACGGCACAATTATTCTCTATGCCCCTGCTCCTATCTGCCATATTTTACTGATCAGTATTAGGGCTTGTTTCCATTTGCGAGAAACACGTCCGTGTCTCGCATGTGGAAATGAAGCTCTGGTGCCGGCACTCCGGAGCGGAGCATGCGGCCGCATAGCAACACATGCAGCCGCACGCTCCGCTCCGGAGTGCCGGCACCAGAGCTTCGTTTCCACATGCGAGACACGGACGTGTTTCTCGCAAATGGAAACAAGCCCTTATACGGCTTTCTACGGCCGTACAAAATCGCAGCATGCTGCGTTTGTCACCGTACTGCGCAAGAAATACGCCAATGAAAGTCTATGGAAGCGTGAAAAATACGGATTACACACGGACAAGCAGTGTGACTTGCGAGAAATACGCAGCGCTGTTAGAGAGAAAAGCCGGTAATTCAGTGCGGTGTACAGTAAAATCACACTGACAGCTTCCAGTCCAATAGGTAGAATAAATGTGTACACATAGAATAGGTATATATATATATATATATATATATATATATATATATATATATGTCAGTGAGACACATATATGTATATATATTAATATTTATTCCAGCGCTATACAGCTTGAAAGCCGGTAATTCAATTACCGGCTTTTTCTTTCTCCTTCCTAAAACCCGACATGATTTGAGACATGGTTTACATACAGTAAACCATGTCTTCTCTCCATTTTTTTTGCAGATTCCACACTACTAATGTCAGTAGTGTGTATCTGCAAAATTTGGCCGTTCTAGCTAGTAAATTAAAGGGTTAAATGGCGGAAAAAATTGGCGTGGGCTCCCGCACAATTTTCTCCACCAGAGTAGTAAAGCCAGTGACTGAGGGCAGATATTCATAGCCTGGAGAGGGTCCATGGTTATTGGTCCCCCCTGGCTAAAAATACCTGCCCCCAGCCACCCCAGAAAAGGCACATTTGGAAGATGCGCCTATTCTGGCACTTGGCCACTCTCTTCCCATTCCCGTGTAGCGGTGGGATATGGGGTAATGAAGGGTTAATGCCACCTTGCTATTGTAAGGTGACATTAAGCCTAATTAATAATGGAGAGGCGTCAATTATGACACCTATCCATTATTAATCCAATTGTAGTAAAGGGTTAAATAAAACACAAACACATTATTTAAAATTATTTTAATGAAATAAAAACAATGGTTGTTGGAGTATTTTATTCTACGCCCAATCCAGTCACTGAAGACCCTCGTTCTGTAAGTAAAAAAACATAATAAACCAACAATATCCTTACCCTCCGCAGATCTGTAACGTCCAACGATGTAAATCCATCTGAAGGGGTTAAAATATTTTGCAGCCACGAGCTTTGCTAATGCAATGATGCTCATGGCTGCAAAAACCCCGGAAAATGAAGGTAAAGTAGGTCAATGACCTATATTTAGCTTCATTTGCGGTGAGGCGCCCTCTGCTGGCTGTTTCTAGATCGTGGGAACTTTCCTAGAAAGCTCCCAGGCTCGAGTTCATAAGAGGCGCCCTCTGCTGGTTGTCCTCTTATGAACTCGAGCCTGGGAGCTTTCTAGGAAAGTTCCCACGATCTAGAAACAGCCAGCAGAGGGCGCCTCACCGCAAATGAAGCTAAATATAGGTCATTGACCTACTTTACCTTCATTTTCCGGGGTTTTTGCAGCCATGAGCATCATTGCATTAGCAAAGCTCGTGGCTGCAAAATATTTTAACCCCTTCAGATGGATTTACATCATTGGACGTTACAGATCTGCGGAGGGTAAGGATATTGTTGGTTTATTATGTTTTTTTACTTATAGAACGAGGGTCTTCAGTGACTGGATTGGGCGTAGAATAAAATACTCCAACAACCATTGTTTTTATTTCATTAAAATAATTTTAAATAATGTGTTTGTGTTTTATTTAACCCTTTACTACAATTGGATTAATAATGGATAGGTGTCATAATTGACGCCTCTCCATTATTAATTAGGCTTAACCCCTTCATGACCGGGGGATTTTTCGTTTTTCCGTGTTCGTTTTTCGCTCCCCTCCTTCCCAGAGCCATAACTTTTTTATTTTTCCGTCAATTTGGCCATGTGAGGGCTTATTTTTTGCAGGACGAGTTGTACTTTTGAACGATATCATTGGTTTTAGCATGTCGTGTACTAGAAAACGGGAAAAAAATTCCAAGTGCGGTGAAATTGCAAAAAAAGTGCAATCCCACATTGGTTTTTTGTTTGGCTTTTTTGCTAGGTTCACTAAATGCTAAAAATGACCTGCCATTATGATTCTCCAGGTCATTACGAGTTCATAGACACCAAACATGACTAGGTTATTTTTTATCTAAGTGGTGAAAAAAAATTCCAAACTTTGCTAAAAAAAAAAAAAAAAAAATTGCGCCATTTTCCAATACTCGTAGCGTCTCCATTTTTCGTGATCTGGGGTCGGTTGAGGGCTTATTTTTTGCGTGCCGAGATGACGTTTTTAATGATAGCATTTCAGTGCAGATACGTTCTTTTGATCGCCCGTTATTGCATTTTAATGCAATGTCGCGGCGACCAAAAAAACGTAATTCTGGTGTTTCGAGTTTTTTTCCCGCTACGCTGTTTAGCGATCAGGTTAATACTTTTTTTATTTGATAGATCGGGCAATTCTGAGCGCGGCGATACCAAATATGCGTAGATTTGATATTTTTTTTATTGATTTATTTTGATTGGGGCGAAAGGGGGGTGATTTAATCTTTTATGTTTTTTTTATTTTTTTCACATTTTTGTAAACTTTTTTTTTTAACTTTTGCCATGCTTCAATAGCCTCCATGGGAGGCTAGAAGCAGGCACAGCACGATTGGCTCTGCTACATAGCAGCGATCTGCTGATCGCTGCTATGTAGCAGAATTGCACGTGTGCTGTGAGCGCCGACCACAGGGTGGCGCTCACAGCGACGGGCAATCAGTAACCATAGAGGTCTCAAGGACCTCTATGGCTACAATGGAGACGCATCGCCGACCCCCGGACATGTGACGGGGGTCGGCGATGACGTCATTTCCGGCCGCCTGGCCGGAAGCGGTAGTTAAATGCCGCTGTCTGCGTTTGACAGCGGCATTTAACTAGTTAATAGGTGCGGGCAGATCGCGATTCTGCCCGCGCCTATTACGGGCACATGTCAGCTGTTCAAAACAGCTGACATGTCCCGGCTTTGGTGCGGGCTCACCGCGGAGCCCTGCATCAAAGCAGGGGAGCCGGCATCGGACGGTATAGTACGTCCGATGCCGGTAAGGGGTTAATGTCACCTTACAATAGCAAGGTGGCATTAACCCTTCATTACCCCATATCCCACCGCTACACGGGAATGGGAAGAGAGTGGCCAAGTGCCAGAAGGGGCGCATCTTCCAGATGTGCCTTTTCTGGGGTGGCTGGGGGCAGGTGTTTTTAGCCAGGGGGGGGCAATAACCGTGGACCCTCTCCAGGCTATTAATATCTGCCCTCAGTCACTGGCTTTACTACTCTGGCGGAGAAAATTGTGCGGGAGCCCACGCCAATTTTTTCCGCCATTTAACCCTTTAATTTACTAGCTAGAACGGCCAAATTTTGCAGATACACACTACTAACATTAGTAGTGTGGAATCTGCAAAAAAAAGGAGAGAAGACATGGTTTACTGTATGTAAACCATGTCTCAAATCATGTCGGGTTTTAGGAAGGAGAAAGAAAAAGCCGGTAATTGAATTACTGGCTTTCAAGCTGTATAGCGCTGGAAAAAATATTAATATATATACATATATGTGTCTACTGACATATATATATATATATATATATATATATATATATATATATATAGACAGTATATATATATTTTTTTTTCTTTTTGGGACACATGGATCACTTCTATAGCGGTATGTTGGTTTTGCAAGCCTGCGAGAAAACCACGCAGTACGGATGCCATACGGATGACATACGGAGGATGCCATGCGCAAAAAACGCTGACACACCCTGCCTACGGAGGAGCTACGGACCACTATTTTCGGGACTTTTCAGCGTATTACGGCCGTAATATACGGACCGTATTGTTTTACGCTGTGTGTGACGCCGGCCTAAGAGATTCTTACTGCTGAGTGAATAAACAAGTGGACAGCAACATCCTGTGTGAGTCCAGTTAGCCAAGATATTTTTGTCACTGACAGCTAAAGTAGTAAATTGTAAGAAGCTGGGGTGATTCAGAAGCAATAACAGGAGGGTATCCTGCTTGCGGCAAAAAAATTAACAATATGGAAAGGTATTGGTCTAAATTTTGGGGAAAATAAGTGAATTACCTTTGATTAAAAAACATTATCTAGCGAAAGAAGTAGCCTTTGGTGAATTCCTGGGTTTGGAGGATTTTTAATGCGCTGGGCATAGAATCACAAGGGTGGTGGTCTATCATGAAAGTTGAGTTTCTGAAGCAGTTTCTATCAGTGGCAGCTATTATCCTATATTGTGAGAGGCTGAAGAAGCTTAGAAGCAGATACTACACCCAGGGAAACTCAAACCTACAGCAAGGGATAGGTGCAGAAAAATATTAGTCTGAGGAGCAGGGAAAAAGAAGCAGACTGCTCAGAGTGAAGCCGATGAATAAAACTTGGCACTCAATTTGAGAAGAAAAGCTTCTTAGTTTATTGATGCATCCAGACAAACAAAAGTGCTAAACGTTTTCGGTCCACACCGGACCTTCGTCAGAGCGTTTCTTTGACATTGACTATGAAACATATAAATGAATACAGTGTCACATGATGCGGAAATATACGTCATATAATGCAAAAAACGAAAAAGAGATCTAATGGTGAAAAAACGAAAATCTACGTGATGCTCCACGTAGATCTCTTTTTCGTTTTTTGCATTATATGACGTATATTTCCGCATCATGTGACACTGTATTCATTTATATGTTTCATAGTCAATGTCAAAGAAACGCTCTGACGAAGGTCCGGTGTGGACCGAAAACGTTTAGCACTTTTGTTTGTCTGGATGCATCAATAAACTAAGAAGCTTTTCTTCTCAAATTGAGTGCCAAGTTTTATTCATCTGTTATCTACGGGGTGGACACCCTACTTGAGCACCGCCAATCCTCATATTTACTGAGTGCCGTGTTCTCTAATCGTATCCTGTTTGTCCGCACACGAGCACCATAGACGATGTCAAGTGGAATTTTTTCCTTCAACGCTACAGAGACAGCTGAAATCCTATCCAAAGTGACTGCATCCAGTGACTTTCTCCAGATCCCCATGCAAGAGATTAAACATAGGGATCTGGAACGTGAGTCAAAAAGAGCAGTCAATCTTGAACTACATATTATCACTCTTGCCGAATATCTCCGTGTCCAACGCATACCAAGGGGCCTACGGGTCCCCTTACAACCCAATTTCTTTAAGTACGACAAGGAATATTGCACTAAATTCGAGCACATTTTAAACATGTGCTCTGCTGATTTGATGACATTAACCTTGTCTTATTTGCAACAGAACCTGGATACCGTCAACTCGCAGATATGTGCCATAGAAAACCAGTTAACCAGCACCATGTCCCAGGAGGCCTTCCAAGATCTCAAAGCACAAAACCAGGAGACCCTGCGCACACACAGACTCGACCTGGAAAAAAAGAAAAGGTCGAAGTTTTTAAGGGACACCGAAGATTACCTCCAGAACAGAGTGTACCAGTGGCGGGAACCCCAGCGAGGCTTCAGGCGTCGGACCTCCCTAAGTTCCTCAGGCTCGGCCGACAGCAGACCTGGCACCTCAAATACCTACACATCCAGCAATTTTTTAGGCAACAGCCGGGGACGCTCAAAAGGAAGACGAGGCAGGGGGGGGCCAATGTTGCTGGGGACTCCAGAAGCCACATGTCGACCAGATCACAGGTACGCAACCCCCACTGGTGATTAACATCTCGTCAAAATCCATGGACACTTCCCAATTGACTTTACTCCAGAAAGGCTTGTCCTTCTGTCCAACTTATAAGTTCAATTCGTTTGAACTCAATATGGATTTACAGAGGTTCTTCCGTAACCTCCGTTTACGTGTCCATTTTTCCACTCATCTACCTTCAGGTGACCCTCCCTCACAGGCGGGACAATCTCTCCTAGGCCTCCGGGGCTTGGGCCTTCGTTCCCCAAGCTCTTTTATGCCTCCCAAAAATAGTCCACCTATCGAGACTTTTATCTCGCTGGTGGAAAGGGACATTGATGCCTTCCACCGCGATTTACACTTGGGCAAATTCCACTCTCACACTAACGCATTGCCATCCGAGAAACTGGCCCTTGATCAGTTATCTGCTGATAAAACACTTGTGGTTAAACCCGCTGATAAGGGTGGGGCAATAGTGATCATGGATCAGGCTGACTATATGGAAGAGGCTTACAGGCAATTGAATGACTCTGATATATACAGAGTAACCTCACAAAATCCTCCCAATAATATTGCCCAGAAAATCAAGACCTTACTTGAGTTCCATGAACAGGAGGGCACTATTGACAATAAGCTCAGGAGTTTCCTTATCAAAACTGATCCCATAACTCCTATTTTCTATCTTCTGCCCAAAATCCATAAACTTCTGTTCAAACCTCCTGGACGTCCTATAGTGTCCCTTACTGACTCCATTCTATCCCCTCCTGCTATAGTGTTGGAAAAGATTCTTACGCCTTTGGTCAAATCTACCAGCTCTTTTATCCTTGACACTAATGATTTCCTGGGACTCATTAGGGCACTGGGCGCTATCCCCTCCTCCTCCTTGTTGGTCACCAGGGACGTGAGCAGCCTTTACACGTCCACAACACATGAGAAAGGCATATTAGCTGTAGACAGACTCCTCAATGAAGCAGGCACCCACATAAAGATATGTCGCTTTTGCATGGACCTTTTAAACTTAGTTCTCAGGGAGAACTACTTTATGTTTGAGGACACCTTCTTTATTCAACAACAGGGCACCGCTATGGGCTCGCACGTAGCGCCCCCGTATGCTATTGCGTTTATGTCATCCTTCGAGCAAGATTTTGTATACACCCATCCTCTATTTCAAACCCACTCGCGCTTATGGCGCCGCTACATAGATGACATATTCTGCATCTGGGATGGCCCTATTGACTCACTTATCTCTTTTGACCAACACCTTAACAACGTGTGGCCAGAATTAAAATTCACTTTGCAACATAACATGGATCGGATAAGCTTTCTGGACACCCTTATCTGTAAAAACGATCATGGTGAGTTATCTATTGACCTATTCCTAAAACCCACTGACAGGAACAGTCTCCTGCATTACAATAGTTGCCACCCCCCCTCCATTAAAAATGCGATCCCGAAATCACAATTCCAACGGATACACAGGATAGTTTCGGATGAAACCACCAGAAACACTAGCCTAAACGAGATGCAACAAAAATGTTCTAACCGTGGTTATCCACAAAAGACACTACTTCTAGCTAGACAGACTGGTGTTACCAACAGGTCTAACGACAATAGTAAACGTATCCCCTTTGTCAGCACTTTTCATCCGTTTTCCAATATAGTACAATCTACCATTAGACGCCATTGGGGTTTATTGCAGAAAAGTTATCCGACTATCCCTGAGTTTAAGTTACCCTTTTTATCCTGTTTTCGCAGGGCAAAAAACTTACGGGACAAACTAGTGAAGGCGGATGTGGGTTCCAGGAGCACCATATCCAGACAAACTTTTTTACAGACACAAAAGTGGGGTACATTCCCCTGTCTTGGCTGCGTCCAATGTAATAACGTTCAAAAACGTTCCAAAGTGTTCCATCCACACACGGGTCAGGGCATCCCGATTAGGGGCTATTATACATGCGACTCCTCATACGTAGTATACCTCATTAAATGCCCCTGCGGGCTTGCCTATGTTGGGGAAACCACCCAACCCATTAGGGACAGGGTCTCACAGCATAAATCCACTATTCGCTGCAATAAAAACCATCTGCCCCTTCCATATCACTTCCATCAAAAGAACCATAATATCGCGTAACTTAGGTTCCAGGTTCTGGAACAAATTGAACCAAATAGGAGAGGTCTTAATAGGATTAAAATCCTCAAAAAAAGTGAGGCTTTCTGGATTTTTACCCTCCAGACCCTAGAGCCTAAAGGTCTTAATAGGGAATATGACGTATCGGCCCTTTTGTAAATTATTGTACATTGTTGTTGTATTTTGTATATTATGTATATACTAATTTGTTCTTTTCTTCTTTCCTCTAGAATCGCTAGATTGCACTACGTTCACTATACTGGGCACCGTTTATACCCTGCACGGTATGACATCACAATCTTCCCCTATTCTATTATGGGTCCTGTTTCCTTTCTTTTTTTCTTCTCTTCTCTTTCTTGTCTTCTATTTCTTTGCATAGCGCTATAGCTATGCGCTTTCTCCCCTAGTCATCTTCTTTACACTGCCTCATTCACACACTTATTGTATGGTCAGGCACTTTTGCCTGCGGTCACATGACCGCTCCCAGGGTCCTGTACACTTAGGGACTCTTTCCCCTCTCTGCCCTCCCCTTCCCACTAGCGCTGTCTGTGCATGCACCTTCTGTGGGTGGTCACATGACCATGATTACGTCATGAGTCACCGGGACTTATACCCGGAAGTGCCGCCCCTCCTGCAGCGTAGCTCCTCTCTGCCCTGCTCCACTGAGCGCTTAGGATCCAGGTATGTCGGCGGTTACTGCGCCTCTCCCCTCCTTTATTTACTATTCTCTGCCCCATTGTGTATTTCCTGACCTGGTCACATTCTCTCCTCACAGCGCCGCTACTCCCCTCAGGCTCTGTGCCTTTTCATGACGCGGCACTCTCCATTGTGATCCTCCAGGTACATACACTCGCTGCTTATCTGGCTCTCCATTAGTATTCATTATGTGTGGTGTCCCTGTTAACCCTTTCCCCTCGGCTTTGGCTTTTTGCAGCATACTGCAGCTCTTGGATTTTCTGTTCTTGCTAACGCTCATCCAGGCTTTTTGGCTTCCTCATCCAGGTAGTATGTTGCTCCCACTTACTCCATTACTCTACCTCTCTTCTGTGTGAAGCTCCAGACGTTCATTTTCCGTTAGGCATCATTTACATCATTCTCCTTTTCCACTTTTCTCTTTCAGGACCCATGTTACCTACGTTTTTTGTTCTCTCTTCCTCATTCATTTTCTTTTTTTTCCCTGTTTTCTGGGATGCCCAGTTACATTTATGTGCACAGACTCACGTATCCCTTATTCTTCTAGGTCCTCACGTTAGACCATCCACTATGCTATTCCATATAGCTTCACTGGAGGCGTATTCTGTATCTCATGTCTGCGTTTCTATTATCTGTAGAGTGCATTTCTGCTATGTATCCTTTTGTTTACTCTCTTCACTGAGCTAGACCCTCTCGGCCTGAGGTCACACTATTACCAGCGTCCTTCCATCTCCAGCACTATTGTTACTTCCTTATCCAGCATCTCAGCACGGACTATATTGTTCTGGATAGACTCATCTCTCTGGCACATGTCTCCCTGAACCAGATGCATTAGATCTCTTTTTCGTTTTTTGCATTATATGACGTATATTTCCGCATCATGTGACACTGTATTCATTTATATGTTTCATAGTCAATGTCAAAGAAACGCTCTGACGAAGGTCCGGTGTGGACCGAAAACGTTTAGCACTTTTGTTTGTTGGATGCATCAATAAACTAAGAAGCTTTTCTTCTCAAATTGAGTGCCAAGTTTTATTCATCTGTTATCTACGGGGTGGACACCCTACTTGAGCACCGCCAATCCTCATATTTACTGAGTGCCGTGTTCTCTAATCGTATCGTGCTCAGAGTGAAGAACAGCCCTATCAAGAGTATTTAGACAATGTTAAATGTTCCTGGTTCTAATTAATTCCTGCATTCCTAACATTTTGAGGAACATTTTAATCACTAGTCATATTTAAATTAGATAAAACAAGCCATATGTCAAACAATTATATGCGTACAGAAGATTTAAAGTTAACTATAGTTTTTGCATGAATAAAATGGATCGGCTTATTATATATAATCATTATAATTCATGAATAAAGGCTAGTATTTCAATAGATTCATTACATTAATATAGGATTATAATTTATGGATAAAAACTGATTTAATTATTAACCCCTTTACCTCCAAGGGTGGTTTGCACTTTAATGACCGGGCCAATTTTTACAATTCTGACCACTGTCCTTTTATGAGGTTATAACTCTGGAACGGCTTCAACGGATCCTGATGATTCTGACATTGGTTTCTCGTCATGACATATTGTACTTCATAATAGTGGTAAAAATTTCTTTGATATTGCCTGCGTTTATTTGTGAAAAAAGGGAAATATGGCGAAATATTTGATAATTTCGCAATTTTCCAACTTTGAATTTTTATGCCCTTAAATCACAGAAATATGTCACACAAAATACTTAATAAGTAACATTTCCCACATATCTACTTTACATCAGCACAATTTTGGAACCCCAATTTTTTTTTGTTAGGGAGTAGTGTTGAGCGATACCTTCCGATATCGGAAAGTATCGGTATCGGTTGGGATCGGCCGATATTCAAAAAATATCGGATATCGCCGATACCGATACCCGATCCCAATGCAAGACAATGGGACCAAAATATCGGAATTAAAATAAACCCTTTCTTTCCTTGTAGGTTCATTCTACATCAAGGAAAACAACTAAGAATAATGTAGGATGTATTGTGGGAGGTGGCGGAGACATTAAAGGCAATGAGGTTTAGCCCAATCAAATAGAATAGCATGTTTGTTTGTTTTTTAAAGACGTTCGGAGTGAAAAAGATATTGAGTATGTAAATTTTTTTTTATTTTGTCAGATATTGATGTTTCACTATTCCACGCCCTTCCCCTTCTTTTTTTTCTTTTTTTTTTTTACTTTTCCCACACTTTCATCTTCATCATCATCAGCATCTTTGACATCAACTTCTTCTTCACCTTATTCATCTTCTTCTTCATCTTCTACCTATTTTTTTTTTTTATTACATTCTTCATATTCATTTTATTCAACTATTATTATTCTTCCTATTCTACATATTCTTTTTATTCCACTGTTATTATTCTTCCTATTCTACTTCTTCATCATATTCTCATTTGTGACAGGCATTCCCGTAGTTGTTATCTATAAAAGTTGGAAGATTACACCTTCCGTTCTGCCAGTCACAAAAGTTACATTTGTCCGCGTTCAGTTTGGCCTGCAGCATCAGGCTTTATCCAGGGGCACCACGAAGAGGAACGGACTCACCCCCATACACTGCTTAGTCTTCTTCTGCATATAATTTAGATAATATCTTTTGCTCTGATATTAAGTCTTATGCTTAATGTTCTTCTGCTCTTTGTTCTGCAGCCTCTTGTTCTTCTGCTTCTCGGTCTTCCATGTCGTCGTCTCCAGGGTCGTCGTCTCCAGTGTCGTCATCTCCGCCGTCGTCGTCTCAGCCGTCGTCGTCTCCGCCGTTGTCGTCTCCGCCGTCGTCATCGGGGTGGTCTTCCGGGTCGTCGTCGTCATCATCGGGGTGGTCTTCCGGGTCGTAGTCATCGGGGTGGTCTTCCGGGTCGTCGACTTTAGGGTCTTAAACTTGGAAATGTAGCAGAAGGTACAAGAAGGCTGAGAAAATGCCAAGAACCAGCTGATGGAACTGGAACTCGGATGGCTACCCGAAGGTTCAAGAGCCTATGGAACTACCGAGGACCAGCTGACGTTACTGGAACCCGGTTACTAAGCAGGAGGTACCCGTGCTAAAAAGCACTACCAAGGACCGCCTGGCGTTGGCGGAACTCGGATACCCAGAAGGAGGCACCTAAGCCAAAGGCTCTGCCCGGAACCAGCTGACGTTACTGGAACCAGGATGGGGAGCAGAAGGTACAAGAGCAAAAGACACTGCCGAGAACCAGCTGACGGTACTGGAACCCGGATGGGTAGCCGAAGGTCCAAGAGCCAATGGAACTACCGAGGACCAGCTGACGTTACTGGAACCCGGTTACTAAGCAGGAGGTACCCGTGCCTGAAAGCACTACCAAGGACCACCTGACGTTGGTGGAACTTGGATACCCAGAAGGAGGCACCTAAGCCAAAGGCTCTGCCTGGAACCAGCTGACGGTACTGGAACCAGGATGGGGAGCAGAAGGTACAAGAGCAAAAGACACTGCCGAGAACCAGCTGACGGTGCTGGAACCAGGTGGTGGACCCGAAGGCCCACAGGAGAGGAGAGAACAGCTAGGCCGCGAGGCAGCCGCAGTTACCGAACCCCAACAGTCCTACAGGGGGAGCTGGGCCTACTGGCACTACAGAACCAGCCTTGACTACCAGTTCACGCAGCCCACATAGGAAGCTCCTAAACTGGAGGCACCCTGGAGTTGGCTAACCCGACTCCAACACGACGGGGCAAACATAGGCGTCTCAGCGAGTTTGACACACCCCGGAAACAGCTGACGGTGCTGAAACCAGGTTTGGCACGAGGGAGTACCTGTGACAAGAACACTGCCGAGAACCAGCTGGCGGTGCTGGAACCCAGATGCGTTGCCCCAGTGTGCAAGAGCCAATGGCACGACCGAGGACCAGCTGACGGTGCTGGAACACGGTTACTAAGCTGTAGGTGCCCGCGCTTAAAAGCACTACCAAGGACCGCCTGACGTTGGCGGAACTCGGATACCCAGGAGGAGGCACCTAAGCCAAAGGCTCGGCCCGGAACCAGCTGATGGTGCTGGAACCAGGTGGTGGACCCCAAGGCCCACAGGAGAGGAGAGAACAGCTAGGCCGCGAGGCAGCCGCAGTTACCGAACCCCAACAGTCCTACAGGGGGAGCTGGGCCTACTGGCACTACAGAACCAGCCTTGACTACCAGTTCACGCAGCCCACATAGGAAGCTCCTAAACTGGAGGCACCCTGGAGTTGGCTAACCCGACCGCACCACGACGGGGCAAGCATAGGCGTCTCAGTGAGCTTGACACAACCCGGAAACAGCTGACGGTGCTGAAACCAGGCTTGGCACGAGGGAGTACCTGTGACAAGAACACTGCCGAGAACCAGCTGGCGGTGCTGGAACCCAGATGCGTTGCCCCAGTGTGCAAGAGCCAATGGCACGACCGAGGACCAGCTGGCGGTGCTGGAACCCGGTTACTAAGCTGTAGGTGCCCGCGCTTAAAAGCACTACCAAGGACCGCCTGACGTTGGCAGAACTCGGATACCCAGGAGGAGGCACCTAAGCCAAAGGCTCGGCCTGGAACCAGCTGACGGTGCTGGAACCAGGTGGTGGACCCCAAGGCCCACAGGAGAGGAGAGAACAGCTAGGCCGCGAGGCAGCCGCAGTTACCGAACCCCAACAGTCCTACAGGGGGAGCTGGGCCTACTGGCACTACAGAACCAGCCTTGACTACCAGTTCACGCAGCCCACATAGGAAGCTCCTAAACTGGAGGCACCCTGGAGTTGGCTAACCCGACCGCACCACGACGGGGCAAGCATAGGCGTCTCAGTGAGCTTGACACAACCCGGAAACAGCTGACGGTGCTGAAACCAGGCTTGGCACGAGGGAGTACCTGTGACAAGAACACTGCCGAGAACCAGCTGGCGGTGCTGGAACCCAGATGCGTTGCCCCAGTGTGCAAGAGCCAATGGCACGACCGAGGACCAGCTGGCGGTGCTGGAACCCGGTTACTAAGCTGTAGGTGCCCGCGCTTAAAAGCACTACCAAGGACCGCCTGACGTTGGCGGAACTCGGATACCCAGGAGGAGGCACCTAAGCCAAAGGCTCGGCCTGGAACCAGCTGACGGTGCTGGAACCAGGTGGTGGACCCCAAGGCCCACAGGAGAGGAGAGAACAGCTAGGCCGCGAGGCAGCCGCAGTTACCGAACCCCAACAGTCCTACAGGGGGAGCTGGGCCTACTGGCACTACAGAACCAGCCTTGACTACCAGTTCACGCAGCCCACATAGGAAGCTCCTAAACTGGAGGCACCCTGGAGTTGGCTAACCCGACCGCACCACGACGGGGCAAGCATAGGCGTCTCAGTGAGCTTGACACAACCCGGAAACAGCTGACGGTGCTGAAACCAGGCTTGGCACGAGGGAGTACCTGTGACAAGAACACTGCCGAGAACCAGCTGGCGGTGCTGGAACCCAGATGCGTTGCCCCAGTGTGCAAGAGCCAATGGCACGACCGAGGACCAGCTGGCGGTGCTGGAACCCGGTTACTAAGCTGTAGGTGCCCGCGCTTAAAAGCACTACCAAGGACCGCCTGATGTTGGCGGAACTCGGATACCCAGGAGGAGGCACCTAAGCCAAAGGCTCGGCCTGGAACCAGCTGACGGTGCTGGAACCAGGTGGTGGACCCCAAGGCCCACAGGAGAGGAGAGAACAGCTAGGCCGCGAGACAGCCGCAGTTACCGAACCCCAACAGTCCTACAGGGGGAGCTGGGCCTACTGGCACTACAGAACCAGCCTTGACTACCAGTTCACGCAGCCCACATAGGAAGCTCCTAAACTGGAGGCACCCTGGAGTTGGCTAACCCGACCGCACCACGACGGGGCAAGCATAGGCGTCTCAGTGAGCTTGACACAACCCGGAAACAGCTGACGGTGCTGAAACCAGGCTTGGCACGAGGGAGTACCTGTGACAAGAACACTGCCGAGAACCAGCTGGCGGTGCTGGAACCCAGATGCGTTGCCTATTAAAGATTGTCTTCCTAGAGCCCCAACTAGCGGTGTTGGAGCTAAGGGTAAGCAGGGGGAGCAGAGTGTAGGCCGAAGCCTGCACTGGAGGCAGCTTTGTGTCTGCGTTGCGTTTGCAGGACACTTTGCCGGCTACACAGTGGGGGAACAGCTGGCGTTGCTGAACCCCACTAACACAATGGCGTGTGTTTTTCTCTGTGCAGCTAGCACTTGCGGTCAAAAACTAGCGATGTTAGAGCCCGTGTTGAAGCAGGAGGAGGAGGAGAGGAGCAGAGTGTAGGCCGAAGCCTATTTGAACCAATTTCAAAGGAAACCTTTAACCCCCCCTCAGGTGTTACAAAGTACAAGAGACACACCTTGTGCAGTATTAATGCTGCACAAGTGAAAGGTTGCTCTATTAATTTGTCTACTTGCACACGCTGAATGAAAGACGTACACAATTTAGCCCATTCTACAGTCAAACTGTAGTGGATGCGTGACTTGGCTTTTTAAGGAGACGCAGCACAGGTATCCCAAATAACGCCTTGGTGCTTGGCGCAGCTTCCAGAGCGTTGTTATTTGCTGTACAGGAGTCTGCGCTCTTGTGTTATCCCTTGGCAATGCCCTGTTAGAGCTGCCCGTCTTATGACCTCATTTCATGTTGGCCGGTGCGGTTAACGATGGCCATAAATCCCAGACCCACAGTGCCTTTTCATAAAGTCACACTGCGGTGCTGTGATTCGTGGCCTTGAGCAGTAAATATTTTGGCCGCTCACACACGTCCTTACACCTGCTTCAGACTGGGCGGCCTCTGCTGATCCCTTCTCGCATGCCGCGGCCATGAGGCTGCACAGTCTGAAGAAGGCGGAAGGAGATGAGTTAAGACAGGTGAAGATATGCACTGCTCGTGCCCATCAATCACACCCTCGCAGTCAAAATAAGACAACGAGGAGCATTGTTTCAGGCAGGGCGGACGCACAGGCGCAACAAGCCAACCAATGATGTCAGAAGACGGGAAGCGCTACCAAGGGGGGTGCTGCGTATCATTAGAAAGGAAAGTCACACCTCAGGGACAGTGGAATGGTCTCAATGCGACACATTTTGTACGTTTTGAGTTCCACGTGGGCAAGGACAAAAAGTCAGCCACCTTGTACAAATGCAGCAGTACTGCTGTACAAGGTGGCTGTTATACATAGAAACACCTGGGGGTGGGGGGCAGGCTCCCTTCAATTTCAGTTCATGTGCCTGCGTGGCGTTTGCAGGACACGTTGCCAGCTACACAGCAGGGGAAGAGCTGGCGGTGCTGAACCCCACTAACACATTGGCTGGTGTTTTTCTCTGTGCAGCTAGCATGTCCGGGCAGAAACTGGCGTTGTTTGAGCCCAGGGTCAGCAGGAGGAGGAGAGGAGCAAAGTGTAGGCCGAAGCCTGCACTGGTGGCAGCTTTTGGTCAGTTGTGCCAGCGTGGCTTGTGCTGGACACGATGCCGACTACACAGCAGGGGAACAGCTGGCGGTGCTGAACCCCACTAACACATTGGCTGGTGTTTTTCTCTGTGCAGCTAGCATGTCCGGGCAGAAACTGGCGTTGTTTGAGCCCAGGGTCAGCAGGAGGAGGAGAGGAGCAAAGTGTAGGCCGAAGCCTGCACTGGTGGCAGCTTTTGTTCTGTTGTGCCAGCGTGGCTTGTGCTGGACACGTTGCCGACTACACAGCAGGGGAACAGCTGGCGTTGCTGAACCCCACGAACACATTGACTGGTGTTTTTCTCTGTGCAGCTAGCAGTTCCGGGCAAAAACTAGCGGTGTTTGAGCCCAGGGTCAGCAGGAGGAGTAGAGGAGCAGAGTGTAGGCCGAAGCCTAGTTGAACCAATTTCAAAGGTTACCTTTAACCCCCCCCTCAGGTGTTGCAAGGTACAAGAGCCACACCTTGAACAGCATTAATGATGCACAAGTCAAAGGTTGCTCTATTTAATTTTGCTCCTTGCACACGCTGAATTAAACACGTACACTATTTAGCCCATTATACTGTAAAACAGTAGTGGAGGCGTGACTACTAGTCTTTTTAAGGAGACGCAGCACAGGTGTACAAATTTACACCTAGGTGCTGTGCGCAGATTCCTTACCGTTGTTATTTGCAGTACAGGAAACTGCGCTCTTGTGTTATCCCTTGGCAATATCCTGTTAGTGCAGGCCGTCTCATGACCTCATTTCATGTTGGCCGGTGCGGTTAACGATGGCCATAAATCCCAGACCCACAGTGGCTTTTCCTAAAGTCACACTGCGGTGCTGGGATTCGTGGCCTTGTGCAGTAAATATGTTCGCCGCTCACACATGTCCTTACACCTGCTTCAGACTGGGCGGCCTCAGCTGATCCCTTATCGCATGCCGCGGCCATGAGGCCGCACAGTCAGAAGAAGGCGGAAGGAGGTGAGTGAAGACAGGGGAACATATGCACTGCTCGTGCCCATCAATCACACCCTCGCAGTCAAAATATATGAGACAACGGGGGGCGTTGTGTCGGGCAGGGGGGACGCACAGGCACAGCCAGCCAACCAATGATGTCAGGAGACGGGCAGCGCTAACAATGGGGGTGCTGCGTGTCATTAAAAAGGAAAGTCACACCTCAGGGACATTGTAATGGTCTGTAATGAGACACAATTTGTACTTGTTGAGTTCCACGTGTGCAAGGAGAAAAAGTCAGCCACCTTGTACAAATGCAGCAGTACTGCTGTACAAGGTGGCTGTTATACATAGAAACACCTGGGGGGGTGGGGGGCAGGCTCCCTTCAATTTCAGTTCATGTGCCTGCGTGGCGTTTGCAGGACACGTTGCCAGCTACACAGCAGGGGAACAGCTGGCGGTGCTGAACCCCACTAACACATTGGCTGGTGTTTTTCTCTGTGCAGCTAGCATGTCCGGGCAGAAACTGGTGTTGTTTGAGCCCAGGGTCAGCAGGAGGAGGAGAGGAGCAAAGTGTAGGCCGAAGCCTGCACTGGTGGCAGCTTTTGGTCAGTTGTGCCAGCGTGGCTTGTGCTGGACACGATGCCGACTACACAGCAGGGGAACAGCTGGCGGTGCTGAACCCCACTAACACATTGGCTGGTGTTTTTCTCTGTGCAGCTAGCATGTCCGGGCAGAAACTGGCGTTGTTTGAGCCCAGGGTCAGCAGGAGGAGGAGAGGAGCAGAGTGTAGGCCGAAGCCTGTACTGGTGGCAGCTTTTGTTCTGTTGTGCCAGCGTGGCTTGTGCTGGACACGTTGCCGACTACACAGCAGGGGAACAGCTGGCGTTGCGGAACCCCACTAACACATTGACTGGTGTTTTTCTCTGTGCAGCTAGCAGTTCCGGGCAAAAACTAGCGGTGTTTGAGCCCAGGGTCAGCAGGAGGAGTAGAGGAGCAGAGTGTAGGCCGAAGCCTAGTTGAACCAATTTCAAAGGTTACCTTTAACCCCCCCCTCAGGTGTTGCAAGGTACAAGAGCCACACCTTGAACAGCATTAATGATGCACAAGTCAAAGGTTGCTCTATTTAATTTTGCTCCTTGCACACGCTGAATTAAACACGTACACTATTTAGCCCATTATACTGTCAAACAGTAGTGGAGGCGTGACTACTAGTCTTTTTAAGGAGACGCAGCACAGGTGTACAAATTTACACCTAGGTGCTGTGCGCAGATTCCTTACCGTTGTTATTTGCAGTACAGGAAACTGCGCTCTTGTGTTATCCCTTGGCAATATCCTGTTAGTGCAGGCCATCTCATGACCTCATTTCATGTTGGCCGGTGCGGTTAACGATGGCCATAAATCCCAGACCCACAGTGGCTTTTCCTAAAGTCACACTGCGGTGCTGGGATTCGTGGCCTTGTGCAGTAAATATGTTCGCCGCTCACACATGTCCTTACACCTGCTTCAGACTGGGCGGCCTCAGCTGATCCCTTATCGCATGCCGCGGCCATGAGGCCGCACAGTCAGAAGAAGGCGGAAGGAGGTGAGTGAAGACAGGGGAACATATGCACTGCTCGTGCCCATCAATCACACCCTCGCAGTCAAAATATATGAGACAACGGGGGGCGTTGTGTCGGGCATGGGGGACGCACAGGCACAGCCAGCCAACCAATGATGTCAGGAGACGGGCAGCGCTAACAATGGGGGTGCTGCGTGTCATTAAAAAGGAAAGTCACACCTCAGGGACATTGTAATGGTCTGTAATGAGACACAATTTGTACTTGTTGAGTTCCACGTGTGCAAGGAGAAAAAGTCAGCCACCTTGTACAAATGCAGCAGTACTGCTGTACAAGGTGGCTGTTATAGATAGAAACACCTGGGGGGGTGGGGGGCAGGCTCCCTTCAATTTCAGTTCATGTGCCTGCGTGGCGTTTGCAGGACACGTTGCCAGCTACACAGCAGGGGAACAGCTGGCGGTGCTGAACCCCACTAACACATTGGCTGGTGTTTTTCTCTGTGCAGCTAGCATGTCCGGGCAGAAACTGGTGTTGTTTGAGCCCAGGGTCAGCAGGAGGAGGAGAGGAGCAAAGTGTAGGCCGAAGCCTGCACTGGTGGCAGCTTTTGGTCAGTTGTGCCAGCGTGGCTTGTGCTGGACACGATGCCAACTACACAGCAGGGGAACAGCTGGCGGTGCTGAACCCCACTAACACATTGGCTGGTGTTTTTCTCTGTGCAGCTAGCATGTCCGGGCAGAAACTGGCGTTGTTTGAGCCCAGGGTCAGCAGGAGGAGGAGAGGAGCAAAGTGTAGGCCGAAGCCTGCACTGGTGGCAGCTTTTGTTCTGTTGTGCCAGCGTGGCTTGTGCTGGACACGTTGCCGACTACACAGCAGGGGAACAGCTGGCGTTGCGGAACCCCACTAACACATTGACTGGTGTTTTTCTCTGTGCAGCTAGCAGTTCCGGGCAAAAACTAGCGGTGTTTGAGCCCAGGGTCAGCAGGAGGAGTAGAGGAGCAGAGTGTAGGCCGAAGCCTAGTTGAACCAATTTCAAAGGTTACCTTTAACCCCCCCCTCAGGTGTTGCAAGGTACAAGAGCCACACCTTGAACAGCATTAATGATGCACAAGTCAAAGGTTGCTCTATTTAATTTTGCTCCTTGCACACGCTGAATTAAACACGTACACTATTTAGCCCATTATACTGTCAAACAGTAGTGGAGGCGTGACTACTAGTCTTTTTAAGGAGACGCAGCACAGGTGTACAAATTTACACCTAGGTGCTGTGCGCAGATTCCTTACCGTTGTTATTTGCAGTACAGGAAACTGCGCTCTTGTGTTATCCCTTGGCAATACCCTGTTAGTGCAGGCCGTCTCATGACCTCATTTCATGTTGGCCGGTGCGGTTAACGATGGCCATAAATCCCAGACCCACAGTGGCTTTTCCTAAAGTCACACTGCGGTGCTGGGATTCGTGGCCTTGTGCAGTAAATATGTTCGCCGCTCACACATGTCCTTACACCTGCTTCAGACTGGGCAGCCTCAGCTGATCCCTTATCGCATGCCGCGGCCATGAGGCCGCACAGTCAGAAGAAGGCGGAAGGAGGGGAGTGAAGACAGGGGAACATATGCACTGCTTGTGCCCATCAATCACACCCTCGCAGTCAAAATATATGAGACAACGGGGGGCGTTGTGTCGGGCAGGGGGGACGCACAGGCACAGCCAGCCAACCAATGATGTTAGGAGACGGGCAGCGCTAACAATGGGGGTGCTGCGTGTCATTAAAAAGGAAAGTCAAACCTCAGGGACATTGTAATGGTCTGTAATGAGACACATTTTGTACTTGTTGAGTTCCACGTGTGCAAGGAGAAAAAGTCAGCCACCTTGTACAAATGCAGCAGTACTGCTGTACAAGGTGGCTGTTATACATAGAAACACCTGGGGGGGTGGGGGGCAGGCTCCCTTCAATTTCAGTTCATGTGCCTGCGTGGCATTTGCAGGACACGTTGCCAGCTACACAGCAGGGGAACAGCTGGCGGTGCTGAACCCCACTAACACATTGGCTGGTGTTTTTCTCTGTGCAGCTAGCATGTCCGGGCAGAAACTGGCGTTGTTTGAGCCCAGGGTCAGCAGGAGGAGGAGAGGAGCAAAGTGTAGGCCGAAGCCTGCACTGGTGGCAGCTTTTGGTCAGTTGTGCCAGCGTGGCTTGTGCTGGACACGATGCCGACTACACAGCAGGGGAACAGCTGGCGGTGCTGAACCCCACTAACACATTGGGTGGTGTTTCTCTCTGTGCAGCTAGCATGTCCGGGCAGAAACTGGCGGTGTTTGAGCCCGGGGTCAGCAGGAGGAGGAGAGGAGCAGAGTGTAGGCCGAAGCCTGCACTGGTGGCAGCTTTTGGTCGGTTGTGCCAGCGTGGCTTGTGCTGGACACGATGCCAACTACACAGCAGGGGAACAGCTGGCGGTGCTGAACCCCACGAACACATTGACTGGTGTTTTTCTCTGTGCAGCTAGCAGTTCCGGGCAGAAACTAGCGGTGTTTGAGCCCAGGGTCAGCAGGAGGAGTAGAGGAGCAGAGTGTAGGCCGAAGCCTAGTTGAACCAATTTCAAAGGTTACCTTTAACCCCCCCTCAGGTGTTGCAAGGTACAAGAGCCACACCTGGAACAGCATTAATGATGCACAAGTCAAAGGTTGCTCTATTTAATTTTGCTCCTTGCACACGCTGAATAAAACACGTACACTATTTAGCCCATTATACTGTCAAACAGTAGTCGAGGCGTGACTACTAGTCTTTTTAAGGAGATGCAGCACAGGTGTCAAAATTTACACCTAGCTGCTGTGCGCAGATTCCTGAGCGTTGTTATTTGCTGTACAGGAGTCTGCGCTATTGGGATCCCTTGGCCATGCGCTGTGAGCGCTTCCTGTCTTCTGACCTCATTTAATGTCGGCCGTTACGGTTAGCGATGGACATGAATCCCAGACCCACAGTGTGTTTTCAAAAAATCACACTGCGTGGCTGGGATTCGTGGCCTTGTTCAGTAAATATGTTTGACGCTCACACATGTCCTTACACCTGCTTCAGACTGGGCGGCCTCATCTGATCCCTTATCGCCTGCCGCGGCCATGAGGACACCCAGTCTGAAGAAGGCGGAAGGAGATGAGTGAACACAGGCAAACATATGCACTGCACATGCCCATCAATCACACCCTCGCTGTTCAAAAAAATAAGACACCGAGGGGCGTTGTTTCGAGCAGGGCAGACGCACAGGCGCAGCCAGCTAACCAATGATGTCAGGAGACGGGCAGCGCTAACAAGGGTGGTGCTGCGTATCATTAGAAAGGAAAGTCACACCTCAGGGACAGTGGAATGGTCTCAATGAGACACATTTTGTACGTGTTGAGTTCCACGTGGGCAAGGAGAAAAAGTCAGCCACCTTGTACAAATGCAGCAGTACTGCTGTATAAGGTGGCTGTTTTACATAGAAACACCTGGGGGTGGGGGGCAGGCTCCCTTCAATTTCAGTTCATGTGCCTGCGTGGCGTTTGCAGGTCACGTTGCAAGCTACACAGCAGGGGAACAGCTGGCGGTGCTGAACCCCACTAACACATTGACTGGTGTTTTTCTCTGTGCAGCTCGCATGTCCGGGCAAAAACTGGCGGTGTTAGAGCCCAGGGTCAGCAGGAGGAGGAGAGGAGCAATGTGTAGGCCGAAGCCTGCACTGGTGGCAGCTTTTGGTCAGTTGTGCCAGCGTGGCTTGTGCTGGACACGATGCCGGCTACACAGCGGGGGAACAGCTGGCGGTGCTGAACCCCACTAACACATTGGCTGGTGTTTTTCTCTGTGCAGCTAGCACTTCCGGGCAGAAACTGGCGGTGTTTGAGCCCAGGGTCAGCAGGAGGAGGAGAGGAGCAGAGTGTAGGCCGAAGCCTGCACTGGTGGCAGCTTTTGGTCAGTTGTGCCAGCGTGGCTTGTGCTGGACACGATGCCGACTACACAGCAGGGGAACAGCTGGCGGTGCTGAACCTCACTAACACATTGACTGGTGTTTTTCTCTGTGCAGCTAGCAGTTCCGGGCAAAAACTAGCGGTGTTTGAGCCCAGGGTCAGCAGGAGAGGAGCAGAGTGTAGGCCGAAGCCTAGTTGAACCAATTTCAAAGGTTACCTTTAACCCCCCTCAGGTGTTGCAAGGTACAAGAGCCACACCTTGTGCAGCATTAATGCTGCACAAGTAAAAGGTTGCTCTATTTGTTTTGCTCCTTGCACACGCTGACTAAAACACGTACACTATTTAGCCCATTATACTGTCAAACAGTTGTGGAGGCGTGACTTGTCTTTTTAAGGAGACGCAGCACAGGTGTCAAAATTTGCACCTAGGTACTGGGCGCAGATTCCTGAGCGTTGTTATTTGCTGTACAGGAGTCTGCGCTATTGTGATCCCTTGGCCATGCGCTGTGAGCGCTTCCTGTCTTCTGACCTCATTTCATGTCGGCCGTTGCGGTTAGCGATGGACATGAATCCCAGACCCACAGTGTGTTTTCAAAAAATCACACTGCGTGGCTGGGATTCGTGGCCTTGTGCAGTAAATAGGTTTGCCTCTTACACATGTCCTTACACCTGCTCCAGACTGGGCGGCCTCAGCTGATCCCTTATCGCCTACCACGGCCAGGAGGCCGCACAGTCTGAAGAAGGCGGAAGGAGATGAGTTAAGACAGGCGAACATATGCACTGCTCGTGCCCATAAACCACACCCTCACTGACAAAATAAATATGACAACGAGGGGCGTTGTTTCTAGCAGGGCGGATGCACAGGCGCAGCCAGCTAACCATGATGACAAAAGACGGGAAACGCTACCAAGGGGGGTGCTGCGTATCATTAGAAAGGAAAGTCACACCTCAGGGACAGTGGAATGGTCTCAATGAGACACATTTTGTACGTGTTGAGTTCCACGTGGGCAAGGAGAAAAAGTCAGCCACCTTGTACAAATGCAGCAGTACTGCTGTACTAGGTGGCTGTTATACATAGAAACACCTGGGGGGGTGGGGCCAGGTTCCCTTTAATTTCAGTTCATGTGCCTGCGTGGCGTTTGCAGGTCACGTTGCCGGCTACACAGCAGGGGAACAGCTGGCGTTGCTGAACCCCACTAACACATTGGCTGGTGTTTTTCTCTGTGCAGCTAGCACTTCCGGGCAAAAACTAGCGGTGTTTGAGCCCAGGGTCAGCAGGAGGAGGAGAGGAGCAGAGTGTAGGCCGAAGCCTGCACTGGTGGCAGCTTTTGTTCTGTTGTGCCAGCGTGGCTTGTGCTGGACACGTTGCCGACTACACAGCAGGGGAACAGCTGGCGGTGCTGAACCCCACTGACACATCACCTAGTGTTTTTTCTGTGTAGACAACACTTCCAGGTGGCAACTGACAGTGTTGAAACCCAGGGAATCAAAGAGGAGCAGAGTGTAGGCCGAAGCCTGCAGTGGAGCAAGTTGAAAGGGAACCTTTAACCCCCCCCCCAGGCATTTGTTGCTGAAAGAGCCATCTTGTACAGCAGTAATACTGCACATGGAAAATGGTGGCTCCGAAAATTATGCTCCTTGCAAACGCTGAAGTACACACTCATATAATGTGTCCCCTCACACCGTCAAACCATCCCGGAAGTGGGACTTTCCTTTGTAATGTGACACAGCACAGCCGTCATTCCAACCCCCTTGGTGCCGGGCGCCACCTCCTCAACATTGTTTGGTTCTGTCACGGAGCCCGCGCTGTAATGTTATCCCTTGGCCATGCACAGTTAGCGGTGCCCGTCTTCTGACATCATGTAGGTGTCAGGCTGGCAGTGCCTGTGCGTCCAAGCTGCCCGAGATCCAACCTTGCAGTGTCATCTAATGTAGTCCCACTGCGGGCCAGGGATCCATGGGCATGCGCAGTGCATATCATCGCCTCTCACTCACCTCCTTCCTGCTTCTTCAGACTGTGCGGCGTCACGGCCGTGGCATGCTATTAGGGATCAGCTGATGCCGCCTAGTCTGAAGAAGCGTGAAGAAGGGGAGTGAGAGGCTAGTATATGCACTGCGCATGGCCATGGATACCAGGCCCACTGTGGGATCACATTAGACGACACTGCGAGGTGTGATTTCGGGCAGCGTGGACGCACAGGCGCAGCCAGGACGACAACAAATGATGTCAGAGGACGGGCAGCGCAAACTGTGCATGGCCAAGGGATAACATAACAGCGCAGGGTCCATGACGGAATCAAACAACGCTAAGGAGGCAGCGCACGGTGCCAAGGGGGTAGCAATGACGGCTGTGCTGCGTCACATTACAAAGGAAAGTCCCACCTCCGGGACGGTTGGACGGTGTGAGGGGACACATTACATGAGTGTGTAGTTCAGCGTTTGCAAGGAGCATAATTTCAAGAGCGACCTTTCCCTTGTGCAGTATTAGTGCTGCACATGGTGGCTCTTTCAGTAACAAACGCCTAGGGGGGGGGGGACAGGTCCCCTTACATTTTAGTTGTGCCAGCGTGGTGGTCGCATGACACGTTGCCGGATACACAGCTGGGGATCAGCTGACGTTACTGAACCCCAATAACAGAGGAGCGACTGTTGACTGTGCACACAGCACTTCCAGGCACCAACTGGCGGTGTTAGAGCCCAGGGACAGCAGGAGGAGCAGATTGGAGGTATTGCCGCACACACAGCTGGGGATCAGCTGACGTTACTGAACCCCAATAACAGAGGAGCGACTGTTGACTGTGCACACAGCACTTCCAGGCACCAACTGGCGGTGTTAGAGCCCAGGGACAGCAGGAGGAGCAGATCGGAGGTATTGCCGCACACACAGCTGGGGATCAGCTGACGTTACTGAACCCCAATAACAGAGGAGCGACTGTTGACTGTGCACACAGCACTTCCAGGCACCAACTGGCGGTGTTAGAGCCCAGGTACAGCAGGAGGAGCAGATTGGAGGTATTGCCGCACACACAGCTGGGGATCAGCTGACGTTACTGAACCCCAATAACAGAGGAGCGACTGTTGACTGTGCACACAGCACTTCCAGGCACCAACTGGTGGTGTTAGAGCCCAGGGACAGCAGGAGGAGCAGATTGTAGGTATTACCGCACACACAGCTGGGGATCAGCTGACGTTACTGAACCCCAATAACAGAGGAGCGACTGTTGACTGTGCACACAGCACTTCCAGGCACCAACTGGCGGTGTTAGAGCCCAGGGACAGCAGGAGTAGCAGATTGGAGGTATTGCCGCACACACAGCTGGGGATCAGCTGACGTTACTGAACCCCAATAACAGAGGAGCGACTGTTGACTGTGCACACAGCACTTCCAGGCACCAACTGGTGGTGTTAGAGCCCAGGGACAGCAGGAGGAGCAGATTGGAGGTATTGCCGCACACACAGCTGGGGACCAGCTGACGTTACTGAACCCCAATAACAGAGGAGCGACTGTTGACTGTGCACACAGCACTTCCAGGCACCAACTGGCGGTGTTAGAGCCCAGGGACAGCAGGAGGAGCAGAGGAACAGAGTGTAGGCCGAAGCCTGATTGGAGCAAGTTGAAAGGAAACCTTTAACCCCCCCCCCCAAGACGTTTGTAGCTGAAAGAGCCATCTTGTGCAGCACTAAGGATGCAAAAGGAAAAGGTTGCTCTTTTAATTATGCTCCTTGCAAACACCGAAGTAAACACTAAAAATGTGTCCCTTTATACCGTTAAACCGTTCCGGAGGTGCAAATTTCCTTCGTAATGGGACACAGCGCAGCTGTCATTCCTATCCCCTTGATGCCGTGCGCTGCCTCCTCAGCGTTGTTTTAAGCTGTCACGGAGCCTGCGCTGTTCTGTTAGCCCTTGGCCATGCCCAATTAGCGCTGCCTGTCTTCTGACATAATTTGGTGTCAGGCTGTCAGTGCCTGTGCGTCCACGCTGCTCCAGATCCCACCTCGCAGTCTCGTCTAACGTAATCCCACTGCGGGCCTTGGAACCATGGGCATGCACAGTGCATAACCTCGACTCTCACTCCCCTCCTTCCCTCTTCTTCAGACTGTGCGGTGTCACGGCCGTGGCATGCTAGGGATCAGCTGACGGCGCACAGTCTAAAGAAGGCGGAGGGAAATGAGCGAGAGCCCGAGGGGAAGATATGCACTGCGCATGCCCATGGATCCCAGGCCCACAGTGTGACTCAATCAGAAGACACTGCGAGGCGGGATCTCGGGCAGCGCGGCCGCACAGGCGCAGCCAGCCTGACACCAAATTATGTCAGAAGACAGGCAGCGCAAATAGGGCATGCCCAAGGGATAACAGAACAGCGCAGGCTCCGTGACAGCTTAAAACAACGCTGAGGAGGTAGCGCATGGCACCAAGGGGGTAGGAATGACGGCTGTGCTGCGTCACATTACGAAGGAAAGTCCCAGCTCCGGGACGGTATAACGGTATCAGTGAACACATTTTATAAGTGTTAAGTTCTGCGTGTGCAAAGAGCTAAAAAAAAGAGCTACCTTTTCCTTGTGCAGCATTACTGCTGCACAAGATGGCTCTTTCAGTAACAAACGACGGGGGGGGGGGGGACAGGTTCCCTTACATTTAGGTTGTTGTGCCAGCGTGGCGGTCGCAGGACACATTGCCGGCTACACAGCTGGGGATCAGCTGACGTTACTGAAACCCAATAACACTGGGTCGTATGTTTTTACTGTGCAGCCTGCACTTCTGAGCCGCAACTGGCGGTGTTGGAGCCCAGGAATAGCAGTTCAGGTGGTAGAAAGATGAACACAGCAGGAGACCTGGATGACACCCAATTACTTAATCAGGCAGAGGAGTGGCAAATTCCTGCGAGATCCAGGCCTGGTTCATTTTCAGGAAAGTAAGCCGGTCAACGTTATCGGAGGATAGTCGCATGCGACGGTCTGTTAGTACACCACCTGCGGCACTAAAGACACGTTCCGATAAGACACTAGCCGCAGGGCAAGCCAGCACCTCCAATGCATACTGGCTTAGCTCTGGCCATGTATCCAGCTTAGAGACCCAAAACTTGAACGGGGAAGAGCCGTCTGGGAGTACAGTAAGAGGGCAAGCCATGTAGTCTGTCACCATCTGACGGAACCGTTGCCTCCTGCTGACTGGAGCCGCCGGTGATGGTGTAGACATTTGGGGCGGGCACACAAAAGTGTGCCAGAGTTGTGCCATACTGGGCTTGCCTTGGGCAGAGGCACTGCTTCTGCTCCCTCTTTGGGCAGAGCCTCCCCCACTGCCTCGACGCACTGAGCTGCTTTGTAAAGCACTAGCAGCACTCCTCTCAGTTGGACAGGAGAAGATGATGGAATTCACCAGTGTGTCGTGGTACTCCCGCAATTTACGCTCCCGGGTCAACGCAGGGATGAGGTTTTGGACGTTGTCCCGGTAGCGAGGATCGAGGAGGGTGAACACCCAATAATCAGGCATGTTGAGAATGTGGTCGATGCGGCGGTCGTTTCTCAGGCACTGCAGCATGAAATCCACCATGTGCTGCAGAGTGCCAACTGGCCCAGAAACGCTGTCCCCTGCTTGAGACATGATCTCTGCCCACTCGTCATCACCCCACCCTCGCTGTACACACTGACCACTGGACAATTGTGTCGCTCCCTCCTCTGGACGGAGCTCTTCCTCCTCCATTGACTCCTCCTCATCCTCCTCACAAATTGGCCCCTGCGTACCCCTTTGTGAGGAACCACGTGGCGCTGACTCTCCAGAAGCTGATGGAAAAGGTGACTCCTCGTCCTCCACCTCTTCCACCACATCATCCCTTAACCCTTGCAAAGTTTGCTGAAGCAGGCAGATAAGGGGGACAGTCATGCTGACTAGTGCATCATCTGCACTTGCCATCCGCGTGGAATAATCAAAAGGACGCAAAACCTGGCAGACGTCCTTCATAGTGGCCCACTCTGTGGTTGTGAAGTCTGATCGGCGCTGACTGCGACTTCTTTGCGCCTGATGCAGCTGGTACTCCATAACTGCTTGCTGCTGCTCACACAACCGCTCCAACATATGTAACGTGGAATTCCACTGGGTAGGTAGGTCACATATGATGCGGTGTTCCGGAAGGCGGAATCGGCGCTGCAGAGCAGCAATGCGGGATCTGGCCAAGCTGGAACGCCGCAAGTGAGCACACTCTAGGCGGACCTTGTGCAGCAGGGCATCAAGATCCGGATAGTCCCTCAGAAAACTCTGCACAACCAAATTGAGCACATGTGCCAGACATGGGATGTGAGTGAGGTTGCCAAGGGCCAAAGCTGCCACCAGATTTCGGCCATTGTCACACACTACCATGCCTGGCTGGAGATTCGCTGGCAGTAACCACACATCGCTCTCCTGCTTGATGGCATTCCAGAGCTCCTGCGCTGTGTGGCTTCGATGCCCCAATGAAACTAGTTTCAAGACGGCCTGCTGACGTTTGGCCACGGCTGTGCTCATGTCGGTCATAGGTAAACGTTCACGGGTCCATGTGGAGGTGGACTGTGACGGATCCTGCAGAGAGGAATCAGAGGAACTGGTGTAAGAGGAGGAGTCGATGCGTACAGACTGGATTCCTGCAATCCTTGGAGTGGGCAGGACACGTCCTGCGCCACTCGCACGATCTGTACCTGGCTCAACAACATTAACCCAATGGGCAGTGAGGGAAACATATCGCCCCTGTCCATGCTGACTGGTCCACGCATCGGTGGTGAGGTGGACCTTGCTACTGACGGCGTTCAGTAGCGCATGTTTTATGTTTGCCTCAACATGCCTGTGCAGGGCAGGGATAGCCTGCCTGCTGAAGTAAAAGCGGCTGGGCACCTTGTACTGTGGGACTGCCAATGCCATCAAGTCACGGAAGCTGTCAGTCTCCACCAGCCTGAACGAGAGCATTTCCAGGGACAACAGTTTGGCAATGCCTGCATTCAGAGCCTGTGCTCGGGGGTGGTTGGCCGAGAATGCCCGCCTTTTCTCCCATGCCTGGACTACCGATGGCTGTAGAGTAGACTGGGAGTGTGAGGATGACTGGGAAGGTGGTGCTGTGGGTGGAATTACACTAGGTCTCTGGACAACAGTGGAGGAAGAGGCAACACGAGATGAAGAGGTGGTAGCTGCCGCTGTTGGTTGGCCTACGTCTTCACTGTGTTTCTGTAACTCAACCGCGTGCCTGTTCCGCACATGTTTCCACATATTTGTGGTATTGAGGTTGCTGACACTTTTACCTCTTTTTACTTTCTGATGACACAGCTTGCATTTGACAAAACAAATGTCATCTGCAACTGTGTCAAAAAAGGACCAGGCACTGCAAGTCTTGGGAGCGCCCTTTTTGGCTTTGGAAAGAGACAGGCTCCTAACGGGTGCCAAAGTGGAGGCTACAGGCTCCGCAGTCTTCCCCCTCCCTCTCCCTCTTTGGCCTGTAAGGGGAAGCTCTTCCTCAGAGCTGCTCCCACCACCTTCCTGTTCCTCACGCCACGATGGGTCAAGGACCTCATCATCTCCACTACCCTCTGCCACCAACTGCTCCTCCTGGGTAGTCTCGGCAGCACAGTACGCATCAGAAAGCGGCACCTGAGTTTCATCATCAGATGCGTACTGCGCTGTGGTCACCGGAGGCACTGGCCCACCTGCCTCTTCAGAGTCAGAGAGATAAAGCTTTTGGGCATCACTGCACACTGCCTCTTCTTCCATTTCTCCAATGCTGCTTGGCTGGCCCCCTGTTTCCAAGCCAAGAGATTCAGAGAACAGAAGTAGAGACGGCTCCTGTCCTGGGCTTTCTGACTGCCTGGCCAATTTGGCAGGTGGTGAAGAGACAGATGGCTGCTCTCCAGTGCTCTGTGCCTGAGAGGATGTGGCACTAACTGAAGTCGATGCCGAGGCGTTAGCTGCCATCCACCCGACAACGGCTTCAATTTGGTCTTCACGTAGCAGCGGTGCACGGCGCTCTCCGACAAAGCTGCGCATGAAGGACTGTTCCCTGCTGAAACTGAGTGACGACGAGTCACCGGCGCCCGCAGCAGGCACAGAATCACCACGTCCTCTCCCTGCTCCGCGCCCACGCCCACGTGCCTTACTCCCTGCCCTCTTCATCTTGGTTGACAGATAAAGATAAGCAGAAAAGTACTAAGGCCTTAGTGTGCTTATTCCTGAAATGCTCCTCCTAACAGGTGTAAGAAACACTAATGTTGTAAATTTTGGACTAAACTTTATTATTTTTCAAATGTGGCCTACACAAGTGTTAAGTTGTGTTTGGTGAACTTAACTTTTTTTTTGGTGCAGATCGGGCTACAGAGCTAGTTTAAATCACACGGAGACCGTGCAGACAGCCGTAAACGGCGCTGCAAGGCCAAAAAACCCTCCTCTAGGTTATCCTATATAGTGTTTTTCCACTATTTAGCTGGATACGAGTGGAAAGACACTAATAGGAATTTTTTTTTTCAAATTTTAAACTGGCTGCACTATTTGAAAAAAAGGAAATTGTTTTTCAAGGTATGAGGCAGTAACGCACCCTGAGCTGAATCCAACCGGCTATGGCTGCACACAGACTACAGGGCGAGCTGCGCTCACACAGAGACCGTGCAGACAGCCGTAAACGGCTCTGCAAGGCCAAAAAAACCTCCTCTAGGTTATCCTATATAGTGTTTTTCCACTATTTAGCTGGATACGAGTGGAAAGACACTAATAGGAATTTTTTTTTTCAAATTTTAAACTGGCTGCACTATTTGAAAAAAAGGAAATTGTTTTTCAAGGTATGAGGCAGTAACGCACCCTGAGCTGAATCCAACCGGCTATGGCTGCACACAGACTACAGGGCGAGCTGCGCTCACACAGAGACCGTGCAGACAGCCGTAAACGGCGCTGCAAGGCCAAAAAACCCTCCTCTAGGTTATCCTATATAGTGTTTTTCCACTATTTAGCTGGATACGAGTGGAAAGACACTAATAGGAATTTTTGTTTTTCAAATTTTAAACAGGCTGCACTATTTGAAAAAAAGTAAAATTTTTCTCTAGGTATGAGCCAGTAACGAACCCTGAGCTGAATCCAACCGGCTATGGCTGCACACAGACTACAGGGCGAGCTGGGCTCACACGGAGACCGTGCAGACAGCCGTAAACGGCGCTGCAAGGCCAAAAAACCCTCCTCTAGGTTATCCTATATAGTGTTTTTCCACTATTTAGCTGGATACGAGTGGAAAGACACTAATAGGAATTTTTTTTTTTCAAATTTTAAACAGGCTGCACTATTTGAAAAAAAGTAAAATTTTTCTCAAGGTATGAGCCAGTAACGAACCCTGAGCTGAATCCAACCGGCTATGGCTGCACACAGACTACAGGGCGAGCTGGGCTCACACGGAGACCGTGCAGACAGCCGTAAACGGCGCTGCAAGGCCCAAAACCCCCCTCTAGGTTATCCTATGTAGTGTTTTTCCACAATAGAGCTGGAGACTGGTGGAAAAACACTAATAGGAAATTTGAGAAAAAATGTGCAGCAGGCTGCACTAAGAGCAAAAAAGGACAACTGTGTGAGGCAGTGTGAACCCCCCCTGAGCTGAATACAACCGGGTATATGGCTGCACACAGACTACAGAGTGAGCTGCACACACACACACACACAGAGACCTTGCAGAACGCTGTTAAAACAGCGCTGCAAGGCAAGAGCAAGGTGAACAGTGAAGAACACACAGCGTTTTGCTAAATTAGCCTTTGGAAAGGAAAATAAAGCAATTAGCTAACTCGACTGGCCCTCAGTTAGAACACAGCGTCCTGTCCCTAACTGAAATCACAGCAGACTGAGCGCAAAATGGCGGCAGCGTTTTTTATAGTGCAGAGTGACATCATTTCAGCAGCCAATCCAAGCCTTGCCAGTACTTACATGCCCACCATGCTAAACAGGATGTGCCCACACTTTCAATCATTCCTCATTGGCTGCTGCGTTCAGTTTGAATTCTGGGAACTTCCGATTCCGGTATCCGATATGCGGGAAGTATCGGAATTCGGTATCGGAATTCCGATACCGCAAATATCGGCCGATACCCGATACTTGCGGTATCGGAATGCTCAACACTATTAGGGAGTCATAACGGTTAAAAGTTGACCAGCAATTTCTCATTTTTACAACACCATTTTTTTTAGGGACAACATCACATTTGAAGTCACTTTGGGGGTCTCTATGATAGAAAATACCTAAGTGTGACACCATTCTAAAAACTTCACATCTCAAGGTGCTCAAAACCATATTTAAGAAGTTTATTAACCCTTCAGGTGTTTCGCAGGAATTTTTGGAATGTTTAAAAAAAAAATTAACATTTAACTTTTTTTCACAAAAAATTTACTTCAGCTCCAATTTGTTTTATTTTGCTAAGGGTAGCAGAAGAAATTAGACCACAAAAGTTGTTGTAAAATTTGAGTACGCTGATACCCCATATGTGACGGTAAACCACTGTTTTGGGCACATGGCAGAGCTCAGAAGGGAAGGAGCGCCATTTGACTTTTCAATGCAAATTTGACTGGAATTGAGATGGGACGCCACGTCGCCTTTGGAGAGCCCCTGATGTGCATTAACATTGAAACCCCCCACAAGTAACATAGTAACATAGTAACATAGTTAGCAAGGCCGAAAAAAGACATTTGTCCATCCAGTTCAGCCTATATTCCATTATAACAAATACCCAGATCTACGTCCCTCTACAGAACCTAATAATTGTATGATACAATATTGTTCTGCTCCAGGAAGACATCCAGGCCTCTCTTGAACCCCTCGACTGAGTTCGCCATCACCACCTCCTCAGGCAAGCAATTCCAGATTCTCACTGCCCTAACAGTAAAGAATCCTCTTCTATGTTGGTGGAAAAACCTTCTCTCCTCCAGACGCAAAGAATGCCCCCTTGTGCCCGTCACCTTCCTTGGTATAAACAGATCCTCAGCGAGATATTTGTATTGTCCCCTTATATACTTATACATGGTTATTAGATCGCCCCTCAGTCGTCTTTTTTCTAGACTAAATAATCCTAATTTCGCTAATCTATCTGGGTATTGTAGTTCTCCCATCCCCTTTATTAATTTTGTTGCCCTCCTTTGTACTCTCTCTAGTTCCATTATATCCTTCCTGAGCACCGGTGCCCAAAACTGGACACAGTACTCCATGTGCGGTCTAACTAGGGATTTGTACAGAGGCAGTATAATGCTCTCATCATGTGTATCCAGACCTCTTTTAATGCACCCCATGATCCTGTTTGCCTTGGCAGCTGCTGCCTGGCACTGGCTGCTCCAGGTAAGTTTATCATTAACTAGGATCCCCAAGTCCTTCTCCCTGTCAGATTTACCCAGTGGTTTCCCGTTCAGTGTGTAATGGTGATATTGATTCCCTCTTCCCATGTGTATAACCTTACATTTATCATTGTTAAACCTCATCTGCCACCTTTCAGCCCAAGTTTCCAACTTATCCAGATCCATCTGTAGCAGAATACTATCTTCTCTTGTATTAACTGCTTTACATAGTTTTGTATCATCTGCAAATATCGATATTTTACTGTGTAAACCTTCTACCAGATCATTAATGAATATGTTGAAGAGAACAGGTCCCAATACTGACCCCTGCGGTACCCCACTGGTCACAGCGACCCAGTTAGAGACTATACCATTTATAACCACCCTCTGCTTTCTATCACTAAGCCAGTTACTAACCCATTTACACACATTTTCCCCCAGACCAAGCATTCTCATTTTGTGTACCAACCTCTTGTGCGGCACGGTATCAAACGCTTTGGAAAAATCGAGATATACCACGTCCAATGACTCACCGTGGTCCAGCCTATAGCTTACCTCTTCATAAAAACTGATTAGATTGGTTTGACAGGAGCGATTTCTCATAAACCCATGCTGATATGGAGTTAAACAGTTATTCTCATTGAGATAATCCAGAATAACATCCCTCAGAAACCCTTCAAATATTTTACCAACAATAGAGGTTAGACTTACTGGCCTATAATTTCCAGGTTCACTTTTAGAGCCCTTTTTGAATATTGGCACCACATTTGCTATGCGCCAGTCCTGCGGAACAGACCCTGTCGCTATAGAGTCCCTAAAAATAAGAAATAATGGTTTATCTATTACATTACTTAGTTCTCTTAGTACTCGTGGGTGTATGCCATCCGGACCCGGAGATTTATCTATTTTAATCTTATTTAGCCGGTTTCGCACCTCTTCTTGGGTTAGATTGGTGACCCTTAATATAGGGTTTTCATTGTTTCTTGGGATTTCACCTAGCATTTCATTTTCCACCATGAATACCGTGGAGAAGAAGGTGTTTAATATGTTAGCTTTTTCCTCGTCATCTACAACCATTCTTTCCTCACTATTTTTTAAGGGGCCTACATTTTCAGTTTTTATTCTTTTACTATTGATATAGTTGAAGAACAGTTTGGGATTAGTTTTACTCTCCTTAGCAATGTGCTTCTCTGTTTCCTTTTTGGCAGCTTTAATTAGTTTTTTAGATAAAGTATTTTTCTCCCTATAGTTTTTTAGAGCTTCAACGGTGCCATCCTGCTTTAGTAGTGCAAATGCTTTCTTTTTACTGTTAATTGCCTGTCTTACTTCTTTGTTTAGCCACATTGGGTTTTTCCTATTTCTAGTCCTTTTATTCCCACAAGGTATAAACCGCTTACACTGCCTATTTAGGATGTTCTTAAACATTTCCCATTTATTATCTGTATTCTCATTTCTGAGGATATTGTCCCAGTCTACCAGATTAAGGGCATCTCTAAGCTGTTCAAACTTTGCCTTCCTAAAGTTCAATGTTTTTGTGACTCCCTGACAAGTCCCCCTAGTGAAAGACAGGTGAAACTGCACAATATTGTGGTCGCTATTTCCTAAATGCCCAACCACCTGCAGATTTGTTATTCTGTCAGGTCTATTAGATAGTATTAGGTCTAAAAGTGCTGCTCCTCTGGTTGGATTCTGCACCAATTGTGAAAGATAATTTTTCTTGGTTATTAGCAGAAACCTGTTGCCTTTATGGGTTTCACAGGTTTCTGTTTCCCAGTTAATATCCGGGTAGTTAAAGTCCCCCATAACCAGGACCTCATTATGGGTTGCAGCTTCATCTATCTGCTTTAGAAGTAGACTTTCCATGGTTTCTGTTATATTTGGGGGTTTGTAACAGACCCCAATGAGAATTTTGTTACCATTTTTCCCTCCATGAATTTCAACCCATATGGACTCGACATCCTCATTCCCTTCGCTAATATCCTCCCTTAAAGTGGACTTTAGACAAGACTTTACATAGAGACAAACCCCTCCTCCTCTCCGATTTTTACGATCCTTTCTAAACAGACTGTAACCCTGTAAGTTAACTGCCCAGTCATAGCTTTCATCTAACCATGTCTCGGTTATTCCCACTATGTCAAAGTTACCTGTAGATATTTCTGCTTCTAGTTCTTCCATCTTGTTTGTCAGGCTTCTGGCGTTTGCGAGCATGCAGTTCAGAGGATTTTGTTTTGTTCCAATCTCCTCACTGTGGATTGTTTTAGAAATGTTCTTACCTCCCTTCTGAGTATGTTTTCCTGGGTCGTCTTTGTTCGAGTCTAATGTTTTTCTTCCCGTCCCCTCTTCTTCTAGTTTAACGCCCTCCTGATGAGTGTAGCGAGTCTTCTGGCGAATGTGTGTTTCCCAGGTTTGTTGAGGTGTAGTCCGTCTCTGGCGAGGAGTCCATCGTACAAGTAATTCACACCGTGGTCCAGGAATCCGAATCCTTGTTGTCTGCACCATCGTCTTAGCCAGTTGTTTGCATCAAGGATCCTGTTCCATCTCCTGGTGCCATGCCCGTCTACTGGAAGGATAGAAGAAAAAACTACCTGTGCATCCAGTTCCTTTACTTTCTTCCCCAACTCTTCAAAGTCCTTGCAGATTGTCGGTAGGTCCTTCCTTGCCGTGTCATTGGTGCCAACATGTATCAGAAGAAATGGGTGGACGTCCTTGGAGCTGAAGAGCTTTGGTATCCTATCGGTCACATCCTTGATCATCGCACCTGGAAGGCAGCATACTTCTCTTGCAGTTATGTCCGGTCTGCAGATGGCTGCTTCTGTGCCTCTCAGTAGTGAGTCTCCCACCACCACCACTCTTAGTTGCTTCTTGGCTGTACTTTTTGCTGTCACTTGTTGCTGTGTGCCCTTTTCTTTTTTGCTTGCTGGTATTGCTTCATTCTTGGGTGTGCCATCTTCATCCTCTACAAAGATTTGATATCGGTTCTTCAGTTGTGTGGTTGGTGATTTCTCCATGGTCTTCTTGCTTCTTTTGGTCACATGCTTCCACTCATCTGCTTTTGGAGGTTCTCTGACACTTTTTGCACCTTCTGTGACCAGTAGAGATGCTTCTGTTCTGTCTAGAAAGTCTTCATTCTCTTTGATGAGTTTCAAAGTTGCTATTCTCTCTTCCAGACCCCGCACCTTTTCTTCTAAAAGGGCCACTAGTCTACACTTCTGACAGGTGAAATTGGATTCTTCTTCTGGTCGATCTGTGAACATGTAGCACATGCTGCAGCTCACCATGTAGGTTGTCACATCTGCCATGTTGCTCCTAGATCCTGCTGACTTGCTGTGTGTTTTCCTTCTTGTGTAATCTACTCAGCCAAGCTCTCTTGCAATAATGTCCTACAGGCAAAAATTCGCGCTTTGTTGATGCTTTCGAAGCAGCTGGTCCCGGCTGTACCCAACGATCTTCTAGCTTAGGGAGACTTCGCTTCTCCCAGAAGGCACCTGGAATATGCAAATTAGCCTCCTGAAGCTTGAATCCCTGGTTTGGTGATGCTTTCGAAGCAGCTGGTCCCGGCTGTACCCAACGATCTTCTAGCTTAGGGAGACTTCGCTTCTCCCAGAAGGCACCTGGAATATGCAAATTAGCCTCCTGAAGCTTGAATCCCTGGTTTGGTGATGCTTTCGAAGCAGCTGGTCCCGGCTGTACCCAACGATCTTCTAGCTTAGGGAGACTTCGCTTCTCCCAGAAGGCACCTGGAATATGCAAATTAGCCTCCTGAAGCTTGAATCCCTGGTTTCACAGGAAGTGACACCATTTTGGAAATTAGACCCCTAAGGAACTTATCTAGATGTGTGGTGAGCACTTTGACCCAACAAGTGCTTCACAGAAGTTTATAATGTAGAGCCGTAAAAATAAAAAATCATATTTTTTCACAAAAATGATCTTTTCGTCACTAATTTTTTATTTTCCCAAGGATTATATGCAATTTGTTCTGAGTACGCTTATACCCCATATGTGGGGGTAAACCACTGTTTGGGTGCATGGCTGAGCTCGGAAGGGAAGGAGCGCTATTTGACTTTTCAATGCAAAATTGACTGGAATTGAGAAGGAACGTAATGTCGCGTTTGGAGAGCCCCTGATGTGCCTAAACATTGAAACCCCAACAAGTGACATCATTTTGGAAAGAAGACCCCCTAAGGAACTTATCTTGATGTATTGTGAGAACTTTGAACCTTCAAGTGTTTTACTACAGTTTATAATGCAGAGCCGTGAAAATAAAATTTCTTTTTTTTCACAAAAATTATTTTTAGCCCCCAGTTTTGTATTTTCCCAAGGGTAACAGGAGAAATTTGACCTCAAAAGTTGTTATTCAATTTGTCCTGAGTACGCTGATACCCCAGATGTGGGGGGCAATCACTGTTTGGGCACATGGCAGAGCTCGGAAGGGAAGGAGCGCCATTTGGAATGCAGACTTAGATGGATTGGTCTGCAGGCGTCGCGTTGCATTTGCAGAGCCCCTAATGTACCTAAACAGTAGAAACCCCCCACAAACGACCCCATATTTGAAACTAGACCCCCCAAGGAACTTATCTAGATGTGTTGTGAGATCTTTGAACCTCCAGGTGTTTAACTACAGTTTATAAAACAGAGCCGTGAAAATAAAAAATCTTTTTTTTCCACAAAAATTATATTTTAGCCCCCAGTTTTGAATTTTCCCAAGGGTGACAGGAGAAATTGGATCCCAAAAGTTATTTTCCAATTCGTCCTGAGTATGCTGATACCTCATATGTTGGGGTAAACCCCTGTTTGGGTGCACGGGAGAGCTCAGAAGGGAAGGAGCACTGTTTTACTTTTTCAACGCAGATTTTCCTGGAATTGAAATCAGACGCCATGTCGCGTTTGGAGAGCCCTTGATGTGCCTAAACAGTGGAAATCCCCTAATTCTAACTGAAACCCAACCCAAACACACCCCTAACCCAAATTCCAACCATAACCTTCACCACACCCCTAACCCTAATCCCATCCCTACTCCCAACCGTAAATGTAATCCAAACCCTAACTTTAGCCCCAACCCTAATCCTAGCTTTAGCCCCAACCCTAGCCCTAACTTTAGCCCCAAACCTAACCCTAACCTCAACCTCAACCCTAACTCCATCCCTAAACCCAACCCTAACTGTAGCACTAACCCTAACTTTAACCCCCCACCCTAACCCTAACTTTAGCCCCAACCCTAACCCTAACTTTAGCTCCAACCCTAACCCTAACTTCAGCACCAACCCTAACCCTAACCCTAATGGGAAAATGGAAATAAACACATTTTTTAACATTTTATTATTTTTCCCTAACTAAGGGGGTGAAGAAGGGGATTTGATTTACTTTTATAGAGGTTTTCTTAGTGGATTTTTATGATTGGCAGCTGTCACACACTAAATGACGCTTTTTATTGCAAAAAATAATTTTTGCGTCTCCACATTTTGAGATCTATAATTTTTCCATATTTTAGTCCACAGAGTCATGTGAGGTCTTGTTTTTTGCGGGACGAGTTGACGTTTTATTGGTACCATTTTCGTGCACGTTTTTTGATCGCTTTTTATTCCAATTTTTGTGAGGTCAGAACGATTACAGCGATAACTCATTTATATCATTTTTTTATACTTTGGCGCTTTTGTACAATAAAAACTATTTTATATAAAAAAATAATTATTTTTGCATCGCTTTATTCTGAGGACTATAACTTTTTAATTTTTTCATTGATGACTCTGTATGGTGGCTCATTTTTTGCTAGACAAGATGACATTTTCAGCTGTTCAATGGTTATTTATATTCGTCTTTTTGATCGCGTGTTATTCCACTTTTTGTTTGGCGGTATGATAATAAAGAGTAGTTTTTTGCCTCTTTTCATTTACGTTTTTCACTGAAGGGGTTAGCTAGTGAGACAGTTTTATATGTTGGGTCATTACGGACGCGGCGATACCAAACATGTGTACTTTTATTGTTTTTTCTTTTTTATTTAAAGAAATGTATTTATTGGAACAATATTTTATTTTTCATTAGTTTTTTTTTTTTTTTGCACATTTGAATTTTTTTTAAACTTTTTTACATTGCCCCAGGAGGGGACATCACAGTAAAGTGACAGATTGCAATGCAGGGAGAAAGCCACCTCCCTGCAGGACCCGGAAGGCCGCCCACGGCCATTTTGGTTCCGGGCGTGCAGGGAGGAGGAGGTAGGAGATGTGATCGCGTTGCTCTGAGGTCTCAGGGAAGCATGCAGGGAGCCCCCTCCCTGCGCGATGCTTCCCTATGCCGCTTGAACACTGCGATCATCTTTGTTTGCAGTGTGCCGGGGTTAATGTGCCAGGAGCGGTCCGTGACAGCTCTTGGCACATAGAGCCGGATTTCAGCTGCGATAGTCAGCTGACACGCGGCCCACAATCGGCCGCGCTCCCCCCGTGAGCGCATCTGATCGCGTTAGATGTACTATCCCGTCGGTGGTCCTACGGGCCCATACCACCTCGACTGGATAGTATGTCTAATGTCAGAAAGGGGTTAAAATATGAATATATGTTATTATTATTATATTTTAAAATCAATCATTTTAAAACTTCTGATCTATATTTTATATGCATATATTTATCTCTATAAAGGAATCCTTCAGACATTTCATTTATTCCATGGGATTTCAAAGTATTAAAACTATATATCCAGTATATCGCTTTTCAATTTCATTTTTCTATGCGATTAGGTGAATTAACAGGTATATACTCGATAGGGCCGATTTTCAGGTTATTATATTCTTTATTATGTTCTACTGTACAATGTCTGGAAAGACCATGCTTGAGCAAACCCCTCGGGATATTATACCTATGGGAAATAATTCTATTGTGGAGTGTTTGAGTAGTTTTACCGACAAATTGGTTATTACTAGAGATGAGTGAACTTGTTCGGAAAACATTCACCAATTTCATATTTGGCATGAACGTAGCACAATTATATTCACTTTCATGAGCATTTTTAGTTAAAATCGGCAAAAATTCTTTCACAGTTCGGTAAATCATCACTTTTACTTTAATGCTTTTGTTATTACTTTAGCTAGGATAGTGGTGCTGTATGATGGGCGGAGGGTTGGGGGATGTTATTTTTTTTCTCCTAACTTTATGAGTGTTGATGCCAGCAGCCAATCAGCCCGCAGAAACCATCCAAAAAGTCATGATACAAGGTCTTCTGTGATTGGCTGCTGAAGTCACATGTCACTGTCCATATAAAAAGTGGACATTTTGTTTTGCTGGTGCCATTTTCTCAGTGTCACATTGCAGAGAAGCCACTCCTGATAATGCTGCAAGTGAACTTGTCAGTTAGTTAGATAGGATCCTGTCCTGTGTGAAATCAGTCTTCCAGCATCTAATTACATAGTTCAAAAACTGTGTTGCAGTCTCAGGAGGCCCCTTTTCCTAAGGCCAGTCTCACACATCCAGATAATTCCGGTACCGGAAAAATCGGTACCGGAATTATCCGTGTTCGTGTGCCGGTGCGTTTCTATGGCACATCAGTGTGGCACACGTGCGCACACGTGTGCCGCCCATGTGCCCACTGGGTACCACACGCACCGTGCAGGAGACAATGCTAAAGTTTAGCGCTGTCCCCTGCATCTGGTGCTGAAGCCGCGATTCATATCTTCCCTGCTGCAGCGTTTGCTGTAGAGAAGATATGAATAATTGTGTTTAAAATAAAGGTCCATGTCCCCACCCCCTGTGCGCCCCCCCGCTGTTATTAAAATACTCACCCGGCTCCCTCGCTGGCTGGCGCGGCTTCCTGTCTTGGCCGCACCTTCTACTGTATGAGCGGTCACGTGGGGCCACTCATTTACAGTAATGAATATGCGGCTCCACCCCTATGGGAGGTGGAGCTGCATATTCATGATTGTAATGGGCGGCCCCATGTGACCGCTCATACAGTAGAAGGTGCGGCCAGGACAGGAAGCAGCGCCAGCAAGGGAGCGAGGCGGGTGAGTATTTTAAGAACAGCGGGGGGGCACACAGGGGGTGGGGACATAAACCTTTATTTTAAACACAATTATTCATATCTTCTCTACAGCAAACGCTGCTGCAGGGAAGATATGAATCGCGGTTTCAGCACCATGTGGGGGGGACTGCGCTTACAGTAGCGCTGTCTCCTGCACGGCACACGGACTGCACACGGACAACGTCCGTGTGCGGTACGTGTTTTACACGGACCCATTGACACATTGCACAGATGCATTGATTTCACTGTGTCTACGTGTGTCAGTGGCTCCGGTACGTGAGGAAACTGTCACCTCACGTGCTGGAGCCACTGATGTGTAAAAACCGGCCTAATCCAAATTGTTTGTGGTAAAACTATGTTTCACTGACAAATCAGAAGGCCAGATTTCCACTTAAAAATTTTTGGCTGCCGTCACACTAGCAGTATTTGGTCAGTATTTTACATCAGTATTTGTAAGCCAAAACCAGGAGTGGGTAGTGGGTGATAAATGCAGAAGTTGTGCATATGTTGTGCATATGTTTCTATTATACTTTTCCTCTTAGTCTGTGTGCACACGTTGCTGATTTTTCGCGTTTTTTTCGTGTTTTTTCGCTATAAAACCGCAAAAAAAGCATACATTATGCATCCCATCATTTAGAATGAATTCCTCAATTTTTGTGCACATGATGCATTTTTTTCTGCGAAAAAAACGCATCGCGATAAAAAACGCAGGATGTTCATTCATTTTGCGGATTTTTTGCAGATTTCCCACTATATAATGCATTGGGCAATGTCTGGAAAAATTCGCAAAAACGGTAAAAACAAACAAAACGTGCAAAAAGCGCATGCAGATTTCTTGCAGAAAATTTCAGGTTTTTCTCAGGAAATTTCTGCAAGAAATCCTGAACATGTGCACATAGCCTAAATGCTCCACTCCTGGTTTTGGCTTACAAATACTGATTACTGATGTAAAATACTGACCAAATACTGCTAGTGTGATGGCAGCCTTAGGCCTAATATTGGGGTGCAGCAAGGATAGCCAATTAGCTAATCCAAATCATTTGCGATAAAACTGCATTTCATTGACAAATCAGAAGGCCCAATTAGTTCATCCAAAGCCGTGGTGATAAAGCTGTGTTTCAGAGAAAAATCCCGGACGCCCCCGGAAGAAGGCACGCTAGCCGAAATGCGCATAGGGGTTGTGGCACTGCAGGTCTGAGGTAATTATGCTCAACTATACTTTGTAGTTTCCCTTCCGACCCTGATAATACTGGCTACTGGATGCTAATTCACGAGTAGAGCCTCTCTTTGTTTCACTATGTATTGAAATGGCTATGTACAGTATATGATTGATGGTTGTTGGAGTCCATTAAACTGACAGTTTATATGGATTTGCCTCTGACCTGTGGTTCCATTTTGTAGTTTTTTTTCCATCATAGAATCCCGCAGAATTGTTATAGTCTATGGATTTTTAGACTAAGATGTTTAATAAAATAATCTTTTATGGTTTAATCTGATCCTTATGTGCAATCTTTCTTTATATGGGTATATTGTATTATTGCAATAGATTCCCAGTGGGTAGTTCTCTGCAAGGGCACAAGTGTTGTATGCGTTAAAATTGTGCATTGTTATCTAAATCAGTTTACATTATTATTTTTTAGTAATTTTATATGATGAAAAAAATCTCATTCTCAATTTAGAACAGAGACTAGTGATAAGCGAACCTGCTCGGTGAAACTCAAGTATCACTCAAATATCTGGGTGCTTGGATGTGCTCGGCACTCGTTGCACATTGGCCGATACTCAGTTTGAATAGGAAAAAAAACAGATTGCAGCATCCACTTGATGTTGAGATTAAAACATGACTGGTAATGATAACATTTAAAATGAAAAAATCATAATGATAAAATAATTTTGGGGAAAGAAGGAGGAAAGTGAGGAGTGAGGGGGATTAGGACATCTGTTTACACGTTTCGAGCTCAGGCTCTTAGTCCTGATGAGATGAGATCTGTTTTAAGCACAGGGCACTGGGAAACAGCAGGAAGAGTATAGTACTGCTTATTCTCAAATGCTGGTATGTGACACCTGGCAGTCCTGGTTCCCAGGGGAAAGCTGCCTTACTGGGATCACCGTCCTTGAAACCAGGGCACCTCAGATAGTCCTGACTCGCAGAAGGAACTGCAGCTTCCCCAACACAGTAGCCATCCCAGGCTCTGTAAATACGGCCTCTCCGTGTGCTATTCAGGAAGTCTAGTCCCAGGCACTTCCAACACACAGGCCATCAGTCGATGGCCTCACCATGTGCTTCCAAGAATCCAGTCCACTCCAGGACATTCCAGCACACAGGCATTACAGGACATCACACTCTGAACATTCAGGTCCATTACACTCTGAACCATGTGACCAAACCCTGGTCACATTATGAAGCTGTAACCACCCCCACCCATAGGTGGGAGGTGTGTGTGTGGTGTGTGTGGTTAGTCAGTCCCGCCCAGCTATCCGACTAACCCTGCAAGCCTCTCTTTTAGCTATACAAATATTTGTGGTACTACAGGTCCCAGAACAACAATACTACAGGTTTACAGCGTAGTCTCCTTCTGCGACACTGTTTCATTATCACCATTACAGATACGCCTCCATGCATATCCTAAGGAGCACATACAGCACCCCCTGGCTGTAACATGGGTCACTGCATCACATACCTTCTCCCTCTGTTCAAACTTGCGGGGTTGAACACTTGACATAAACCAGGGGTCTGAAGACTGGGTACTCATGTCACCCTGCCCTGCAAGTCAAGAGGACCATCTCTGTCTGTTTCGGGCGTTATTCAGCATCACACCTTTGTTAGGCCTCCCCCGCCCCCATCAGTTTGTCGGCCTTGGGCTTCAACCCTTGAGTCACCATCTGTCACCAGACCCTTTTTAGTCAATCCACTTTCCACTTTAAAGAACCAAAAATGCTCATTTGTGGAATTTGCAGCATTAGGAGGTCACATTCACTGAACAAAAAAGCTATTTAACTCCAAAACATCCTAACAGGCCAAGTTACATGTTAACATAGGAATTCTTCTTTGATATCACCTTCACAATTCTTGCATCCATTGAACTTGTGAGTTTTTGGAGAGTTTCTACTTGTATTTCTTTGCATGAAGTCAGAATAGCCTCCCAGAGCTGCCGTTTTGATGTGAGCTGCCTCCAACCGTCATAGATCTTTTGCTTGATGATGCTCCAAAGGTTCTCTATAGGGTTGAGGTTAGGGGAAGATGGTGGCCACACCATGAGTTTATCTCCTTTTATGCCCATAGCAGCCAATGACTCAGAGGTATTCTTTGCAGTATAAGATGGTGCATTGTCATGCATGAAGATGATTTTGTTCCTGAAGGCACATTTCTGTTTTTTATACCATGGAAGAAAGTAGTCAGTCAGAAACTCTATATACTTTGCAGAGGTCATTTTCATACCATCAGGAACCTTAAACGGCCCTACCAGCTGTTTCCCCATGATTCTGGCCCAAAACATGACTCTTCCACTTCCTTGCTGACGTCGCAGCCTTGTTGGGACATGGTGGCCATCCACCAACCATCCACTACTCCATTCATCTGGACCATACAGGGTTTGCTCGACACTCTTCAGCAAACAAGACTTTTTGAAAATTAGTCTTCATGTATGTCTGGGCCTACTGCAACCATTTCTGCTTGTGAACACTGTTTAGGGGTAGCCGAATAGTAATTTTATGCTCAACAGCAAGTCTTTGATGCATCCTACACATTGATGTTCGAGGGACTCCATAGGCACCAGCAGCTTCAAATAACTGTTTGCTGTTTTGTAATGGTATTTTGGCAGCTGCTCTCGTAATCCGATGAATTTATCTGGCAGAAACCTTCCTCATTATGCATTTATCTGCATGAACTCTGTCTGTGCTCTGTTTCCGTCATAAATCTCTTCACAGTATGATGATGATCACTCTTAAGTTTTCGTGAAATATGCAATGTTTTATACCTTTTCCAAGGCATTGCACTATTTAACGCTTTTCAGCAGCAGAGAGATCCTTTTTATTTCTCATATTGCTTGAAACCTGTGGCCTGTTTAATAATGTGGAACATCATTTTTAAGTAGTTTTCCTTTAATTAGAAGCACCTGGAAAACTAATTATCACATGTGTTTAAGATTGATCTCAGTGATCAATTGAGCCCTGAGACACAATATCATCCATGAGATTATTTGAAAAACAAAAAAAATAAATCTTTATGACACTAAAATCCAATTTGCATAATAATTTGGAACATGGTGTAGTTGTGGATAGGGATGATGCATTTCTGTCATGGTACACTGGCGGACGGTGGGACAAAGTCACAAACTGGAACATCACATATTCTACCCACGCCATGAATAGCAGGCCCAAGCCCATCCAATATCATGAGGCAAGATTGGGTGATGAAGATGAGGAGCAAGACAAGGAGGGAGAGGACTTCTTTTTCTGTGGTACTGAGGGGACCCCTGATGCTACAGAGGGGACTCCCAACCCCAGCTTCATGTCTGTCCAGCATGGGTGGGCTGGGGAGGAGGAGGTGGAGGAGGAGGAGATTCAGTTTGAGGAGAGGATGGGTATTGTTCCTCCTTCTGGGGCCACATAACATTTGCCTTTTTGCAGATTGGCACACATGACACAGTTCATGTCTGTCTGTCCCAAGACCCTCGTGTGATCCACATTTTCAACAGCAACCTATACTGGTTGGCCAACCCACGGTACAAGGACAAATTTCCTTTGCTACTGTTGCAGTCACCAAACGGTTTCACAATTAAATCCTTCAAGAGGGCCATTGTCGATCATTTGAATGACACCATCACACTCAGACACCGCTGGTAGCAGATGTACCAGCTCTTTGCAACAGCATGCATTAATGGTGAGAGACACGCCCAGTAGGTCCAAAAGAGGTAGGGGAAAATGTCCGCAAACTGGGCCATCTTCAATAAATTGGCTCATCACCAAAGGCTAGCTGGACCGGTAACAATGTCAAGGAGGCAGAAGTTGAACAACATGATCAATGAGTATCTAAGTGACCATACCTGCGTCCTTACTGATGCTTCTGTTCTGTTTAATTACTGGGTATCCAAGACACACAGTTGGCAAGACCTCTCCTTATATGCCTTTGAGGGGCTGGCCTGCCCTAGTGCTGGTGTGATGTCAGAGCGTGTTTTCAGTGCCACTGGGGCAATCATCACAGATGCATGTACACGGCTGACATCAGAGAATGCAGGAAGGCTGACTCTGATAAAATAAGGACTGGATTTCACCAGTTATTAAGCCCTCCAGATGGCAGCATCCCAACCTAAAGTCAGCCAAAATGTTCTTTTATGCTACTGGTGATCACGTCCATCCCTTCCCATATAAACCCCTTTCCTTCTTCTTACATGTGCATCCTACTCCTGCTTCTGCCACATGTACCTCATGGTCAACAAGCTTGAAACAATGTTCTATTCATTAATATTTCCCATCAGAAGTACTTGTGATGAGTCATCCTTCCTGCATCAACCATGATACAGCCCTGTACTATGTCTATGCCTGCACAAAGAGCACTGGAACTACCGTGCTAATAGTCCTAGCTTCATGATTGTCTGGCCCATGAAACCTCCTTCCTGCATCAACCATGATACAGCCAACTTGGGCTAATTTTTGGAAACACTATGTCTATGCCTACATATTGGGCACTGGAACTACCGTGCTAGTAGTCCTAGCTTAATAATTGCCTGGCCCTTGAGGCCTCCTTCCTGCGCTAACCATGATACAGCCCCTAGGGCTAATTTTTTGGAGACACTATGCCTGCACATTCTGGACAAGGACAGTAGTCCAACCTTTATAATTGTGAAGCCCTTGTGATGATAATGGGTGGCTACTTCCTGCGTTAACTAACACACAGCTTTTTACCACCTGCTTTTAAACAATCATGCACCCATTTCAGCCTTTTCCTCAGGCCTCCAGACCGCTTTGTAGGGTCCAGCAGAAAATTAATCGCATTTCTCATTGACTTGCATTGGACACGCCACTCGTTACGAATTCCCGAGTATTAGGACCTACTCATTATGAGTATAGTGAGTCCGAATATTTGACTACTTGCTCATCCTGAGTGTTGACCAGTTTCTGTACATTTTAGGAACGTATAAGAGACTGGGTTAATACTCTCCACAGACTTATTCAGGCTGCAGCCTTACACATATTGGAACATGGTCACTGCCACACAAGGCCTTTACCTGAGCTCTGTAGCACTTCATGTCACCTGAGTAGCACACTCCACAGACCTCGACACTCTCTGGGACATATTCTGTAATTACTCAATTGTTGCTAAAAACCATGCAAAACATACATTCTGCCTGGTCGGGTAGTTTCCAGAAGAAGTGCGTAGACTTATGCAGACCAGTCAATGGCACTCCTGTCTCTTTCCCTTGAGGCGGCTGCTTCCAAGTAAAATGAGGCTTGTACGTGTTTCTGACATAGGTTTAAGGCCTGACAGACTGACCACAATACAGGCTCTCACTTGCATATACTCTATTCAGAATTTAATTCTAATGCTTTTTGTGTCTGGTAGAATCCAATTTACTGACATTGATCATGCAGCTCCCCCTAACTCTGGTATTATATTCACCTTACAGCGACTTCACCCACTATGCCAGTGGCTCCATTGAGATCCGGTTGCCAAAATGAACTGTAGAGCTCACAAAACTCCGGTTTCACAGCACCTGCTGATCATCTGATAATGTGAAGCGAGGGCCGCATAATAACATGGTGGTGGACATAGTGGTGGTGGCATGCAAATTCCAAAATTCAAATGGGCATGTTTGAACTGGCATTGTAAAGGGATGGGGAATATGTATTTCACAATCTTGCTAACTACTGTATTTTCCGGCGTATAAGACGACTGGGCATATAAGATGACCCCCAACTTTTCCAGTTTCCAGTTAAAATATAAAATCTTCTTAAAAGTCGGGGGTTGTCTTATATACCAGGTGTCATCTTATAGGGTGGGTGCGGAGCAATCTGCGGTCGACGTATATAGTGGGGGGGAGTGGTCCCGATGATGAGGTGAGGGAGCGCCTCACCAGGAAGGTGTAAGTGAAGCAAACTGTCAGCGTCTGGGATGCCAGGGTTATGCAAAAAAGAAAGAGAGAGCGGTGCTGTGCCTAGAAAAACACTCCTCTTTCACTCATCTGGCTCGCCCTTGTATCCTATTATCTCCTTCTCTGCCTCTGCTTCACTTACACCTTCCCGGTGAGGTGCCCCCTCACCTCGTTATTGGGATCGCTCCCCCCACAATATGCGGCGACCGCAGATTACTCCGCATCTGCCCTATAAGACGACACCTGGCGTATAAGACGACACCCGACTTTTGAGAGAATTTTCAGGGGTTAAAAAGTAGTCTTATACGCCAGAAAATACAGTGCTTGGAATGAGGGAGGGACCTCCCAAATGTAGGATTGAGAGCTCTCCCAAATGTATGATAGAGGGCCACCTGAGGGCCCATCTCAAACTCAGGTTTCAAGGCACCTGCTGGCCCTCTGAAAATGTGAAGCGATGGCCGCATAATGACATGGAGGTGGACATGGTGGTGGTGGTAGCATGCAAATGCCAAAATTCAAATGGGCATGTTTGAACTGGCATTTTAAAAGGATGGGGAATATGTATTTCACTATCTTGCTAACTATTTGGAAAGAAGGAGGGACTTCCCAAATGTAGGAGTGAGAGGTCTCCCAAATATAGGATACAAGGCCACCTAAGAGACCTTCCCAAAATCAGATTTCACAGCACCTGCTGGCCCTCTGAAAATGTGAAGCAAGGGCCGCATAATGACATGGTGGTGGACACGGTGGTGGTGGCTGGCAAAGCCCAAAATTCAAATGGGCATGTTTTAACTGGCATTGTAAAGGGATGTATTCCACTATCTAGCTAACAATTTGGAATGAGGGAGGGACATCCCAAATGCAGGCGTGAGAGCCCTCACAAATGTTAATGTAATGAAAAAACATAAGCCAAAACGCTCTGTGTGAACATACAGTAAAGAGGAGTTATAATTTTTTTTTTTTTTTGCATTATATACATGTAATTTTGAAGGAAAAAAATGTGTCTTACCATTTTCTCCCTTAACAAAATATGTAGGCTTGGCTTGGTAGGTCTTTTTAAAAATCCATAAAACCGTCTCAATATTCTGACAACATTATTCCCACACACCATATGTGAGTCAGAAAGGCATGCAGACATCTTCGCCGTGCTGTAGCCAGTTGTGCTTTTTAAATGATCTTGTATTCTCTACTTTTGGCTTGTTTGTTTGTTTCTCAATAAATATGTAATATTTAGTAATATTTAGTGTATCACTGAACTTGAAAACTTCTTTTTCTTTGTATGTACTATTCACTAGTATTCAGCGGTATGCGATTGGTTGATTCTAGTGATGAGCGAGTGTACTCGTTGCTTGGGTTTTCCCGAGCACGCTTGGGTGACCTCCGAGTATTTATGACTGCTCAGAGATTTAGTTTTCATCGAGGCAGCTGGATGATTTACAGCTGGTAGCCAGGCTGAGTACATGTGGGGGTTGCCTGGTTGCTAGTCTGGTTGCTAGGGAATCCCCACATGTAATGAAGCAGGCTAGTAGCTGTAAATCATTCTGCTGCCGTGATGAAAACTAAATCTCCAAGCAGTCATAAATACTCAGAGGTCACCCGAGCAACGAGTACACTCGCTCGTCACTAGTTGGTTCCAATAATTATATATATTTGAATGGTGTCTTCTTATATTTATTTTGTTCTTCCATCAAGCTCCTAGGTAGCAGTGAACTGAATGCTGGACCAGAGTCCCATGAATCTCTAGTTCCAACTGTCCCGGATACAGTGGACAGTCCCGGATTTGGGTCTATGCCCCGCAGTCTTAAGCGTCTGCTGAATTTCAATCATTGACAGCACCACTCTGATATCTCCTCCTGTTAGTGGAGAAAGAAATGATAAATGGGTGTGAATATGAGTGTGGTAAGGGGCATGGCCAAAATTTACCGAGACGCGCTTCATGGACACATGATCTATCCCTCTTTTTCTTCTTCAAAAGTTGGAAGGTATGCTGGTTGTGCCAGCAGTACACACACAGTGGCTGGGTAGGTTCTCGCTCCTGGTTCCTCACTGTTGTTGCTGTTCATACATAAGGAAGTGCAGTGAGCAACATCTGCATAAAGCCAGGTAGAATAGTGTACACCACTATGTGTATGGGTGAAGTCCTCTATAACATTCTATTGTTAATTTAACCCCTATCTGACCTCGGACGGGATTGTACGTCCGAGGTCAGATCCCCTGCTTTGATGCAGGGCTCCGCGGTGAGCCCGCATCAAAGCCGGGACATGTCAGCTGTTTTGAACAGCTGACATGTGCCCGTAATAGGCGCAGGCAGAATCGCGATCTGCCCTCACCTATTAACTAGTTAAATGCCGCTGTCAATCGCAGACAGCGGCATTTAACTACTGCTTCCGGCCGGGCGGCCGGAAATGACGTCATCGCCGACCCCCGTCACATGATCGGGGGTCGGCGATGGGGTCAGGATGGTGACCATAGAGGTCCTAGAGACCTCTATGGTTACTGATGACCGGTGGCTGTGAGCGCCACCCTGTGGTCGGCGCTCACAGCACACCTCCATTTCTGCTACATAGCAGCGATCAGCAGATCGCTGCTATGTAGCAGAGCCAATCGCGTTGTGCCTGCTTCTAGCCTCCCATGGAGGCTATTGAAGCATGGCAAAAGTTTAAAAAAAAAGTTTAAAAAAATGTGAAAAAAATAAAAAAAATATAAAAGTTTAAATCACCCCCCTTTCGCCCCAATCAAAATAAATCAATAAAAAAAAAATCAAATCTACACATATTTGGTATCGCCGCGCTCAGAATCGCCCGATCTATCAATTAAAAAAAGCATTAACCTGATCGCTAAACGGCGTAGCAAGAAAAAAATTAGAAACAGCAGAATTACGTTTTTTAGGTCGCCACGACATTGCATTAAAATGCAATAACGGGCGATCAAAAGAACGTATCTGCACCAAAATGCTATCAGTAAAAACGCCAGCCCGGCACGCAAAAAATAAGCCCTCAACCGACCCCAGATCACGAAAAATGGAGATGCTACGAGTATCGGAAAATGGCGCAATTTTTTTTTTTTTTTTTTTTATCAAAGTTTGGAATTTTTTTTGACCACTTAGATAAAAAATAACCTAGTCATGTTAGGTGTCTATGAACTCGTACTGACCTGGAGAATCATAATGTCAGGTCAGTTTTAGCATTTAGTGAACCTAGCAAAAAAGCCAAACAAAAAACAAGTGTGGGATTGCACTTTTTTTGCAATTTCACTGCACTTGGAATTTTTTTCCCGTATTGTAGTACACGACATGCTAAAACCAATGATGTCGTTCAAAAGTACAACTCGTCCCGCAAAAAATAAGCCCTCACATGGCCAAATTGACGGAAAAAAAAAAAGTTATGGCTCTGGGAAGGAGGGGAGTGAAAAACGAACAAGGAAAAACGAAAAATCACAAGGTCATGAAGGGGTTAAAAGGCATACGGTTTTGAAGACAGCAGTTCCAAAAATATTTTTTTTGGTCTCATTGTAAGGAGGTGGCGGAGAACATCGTTTGTCCCTCCCCTACGTGGAGCCCATGCGGCCCTTTTGCATGTTGTATATGTTATTCTACTGTGTTCTACATCTTTATTGCACTGCATATGTCATGTGGTCCTATTGTGTTGATTTCCTATTGTAATATGCTGTACTGTGTTTACCCTGTGATGTTGTGCTCTGTCAGTAATGTCCCTATATGTACTTGCTGTGCACTGTGTTATACATACTGTTGTAGAGTTAGGGACAGTCAATAATTAAATAGATGGGCCGGACCAACAGCAGAAAAGGTGGCAGGAAGCTGCTGCTACCGGTCAGAAGCTCGGGCACGTTTTCCACGAGCAGATGAGTAGTAACAGCCGGGGCATTGCCAGACTCCCAGGAGGGAGAGGATCTGCTCTCCTGGGCAAAAAAGGGACACAATGAAGCATTGCCAGACTCTTAGGAGGGAGAAGATCTGCTGTCCCGGACTAAGGACCTAAGGACCATAACACAGGCCCCAGGACTTCAGAATGGCCCCTCACTGAAGGGACTATAAGCGTCCAGATCCCAGTGAGTGGTCTGCTGCATAACTTCAGTTGCTATGGCTGTTGTGGGTACAGCCATGGATGGTGTTAGAGAGAGAGAGCAGGAAGCCAGTGTTGTAGTCTTTTCTTTCTCATGAAAGTTTTTTAAAAGTTGTTCCCCGTTGGACCACAGCCATGTTCCTTGACTTCACTTGCCCAGAGTACTGTGGCCAGAGGGAGAAAAGGTAACCCGTGGGAAGAAGCTGTGTCAGTCCTGTCTAATTATGTACAAGAGGCCAGGGGTGCTCGCTGTCTGTTTGCTCAGTGGACTCTGTGGCTGTGCTTTTGAGTAACTTGGCCATAACTACTCCCCTCCGTGCCACCTTGTTACATAATCACTCCAGAATACAAAGTCCCAGTAGTCTTCATATATTTCTACATGGGCCCTGGCAAATTGTAGGTGAGCTTTTTTGGGTGTGGGGTTAAAGAGAGGCTACCTTTGTGGACAACACTCATTCATGCTAATTGTTCTGCAGTGTATGCCATACATTATTGTGATACAGGAAACAGTATAAAAGCGGTTTATCTATCTA